>NC_090726.1:740866-855866 GCF_036898095.1 Palaemon carinicauda
CCTCCACAACACCAGTCAGCACATTAGAGCAAGTAAGCATGATCTAGGTCTACCAGTACTGACATCACAGAGGAGAATGGTGTTGGAGTCGTCGAGGGGGACGTCTTCCCAAAGGAGGGATGTGCAGGATGTCCTACATGCTTGGTACTCTGGATCTTTTTGTTGGGCTTCAGCCAAAGCATTGTAATCCAATCTCAGGTGAATGGCACCCAATGTGTTTCTTGACAGGGCATCGGCTATGGGATTCATTTTCCCTGGGACATGTTGAAGGGTGCAATTGTATTCATCCATGACAGAGAGATGTCAGTGTTGATGGGCGAACCAGGGGTCACACTGTCGAGTGAAGGCTTACACCAGAGGTATGTGGTCCGTACAAATGACAAAGCCACAACCTTCCAAGAAGTGGCGAAGGTAAGGGACATCCCAGTGTACCGCCAGGAATTTGAGGTCGAAGGCAGAGTAGTCAGATTCTGCCTGGGACAGTTTCCTACTGTAGAAGGCTAATAGGCAGGGCGAGCATTGACCACCTGTTCAAGTACTGCACCAATAGGAACGTCGCTGGCATTGGTGAAAAGAAGGAGAGGTGCATGTGGCATGGGAAAAGTGAGTGTAGCATAGATTTATAGGGTATTCTTTGCTTACCAGAAGGCCGCTTCTTGAAGAGGTGCCCCCTTCAGGTCTTTTGGCTTACCCTTGAGGGAAGCACAGAGTGGGGCAAGAGTGGCGGTGATGGATAGCAGGAAACTGATAATAGTTGATCTGGCTCAAAATTTTGCAGTGCTTTGACGTTTGATAACGTTGGAACGTTCTGAACGGCTGCTATCTTCTTAGGGAGGGGGTGGATTCCGTCAAGAGTGAAGCAGTGCTTGTTGGCGCCAAAGGTATACTTGTTGTACTGGACTACAAGGCCGTTCTGTTGTAGGCGATCGAGCCTGATACGTAGATATCGGAGTTGTTCCTCTTCAGAAGAAGAGAACACAAGCATGTTATCCTTCAGGAGATAGAGCATAGATAAAACCTTCTGTTTTTGCAAGTAGGAGGTCATGTCGGCAACGTATGGTAGGAGTTACTGATCCAGTTCTGTATGGATGTTCAGGTGCCTGTAATCCCCACACGGACGCCAAGAGCCATTTCTTCACTTTTGGCAAACTTTTGTTTAGTGGCTACCAAATGATCCAGTGCCAGATGCCTGAATATGGCAAACAGTGGGGGACCTGTCATCTTAATATGGTGATAAATACCGTATTTAGCGCAAGCACCAGGCATTCGACAAAGTTCTGGAAGGAAAAATTCCGGTTACGACATGGTGCACTGATGTGGAGAGCGAGGTTAGAGGGAGTGGGCTGGAGAGGTGTTGACGAGTAGGAATCCGTGTTAACTAACCATCGGTGAGTGACATCAGCCAAGAGGTGTAAATGTAAAAGGATATCTGCAATGAGGATTAGCAATGGGACATCAGCAACGAGAAACTTTCAATTATATTTGGCGGTTCCAAACGATAATTTGAGGGTTTCATAACCGTGGGTGGGTATTGCATATCCATTGGAGGCTACCAGGCACATGTTGGCAGACTTAGACAGACTATGTCATGTCCTGGAGAATGGCCGTGGCAGAAGAGAACGACACTGTACCTGCATCATGTAAAAAGAAAAGATTAGTGACAGGGAGGCCATCGCCACAAGCGGCTTACTTACACATTTTTTGGCCACTGACAACTGATCGCACATTTCTTTGCAGTATCCCAGAATCTGGAGTGTTAGTTCCATAACTATGGCCGATGATCATCAGTAAGTGACTGGAGAGGTTGTTGGTTGCCGTGCCATAAGCGAGGTGGGGGTATATGTGGGTGGTGGATGGCTTTGCCGTTACTCCGGCATGTCACGGGGTGTGCGTCTGTGTTTTACACCATTCACGTCAGCTTCGGTCGATGTTGAATAATTGTTCTCTTCAACAGGAGTTGAGGCAGTGATGGAGGTCTTGAAGGTGGTGAAGTGGCCATCCATAAGAGCGTCGACTTTGGTAATCAGGTCCTTCATCGGTAAAATATCGACATCGGGGATGGCAGCGCATACAGGTTCGGGTAGGCGCCATACCCAAAGGGCACGAAGTAGATTCACTTAACAAGGAGACCCGTCTGTGGCAGGTTGCAGGGTAGTGATACAGGTCTTTTCCCTGAGGGCAAGCGAAGCCTTTTGGTCCCCCAATGGTTGTTGAGAGAGCTGAAAAAGTTTGGGTATACGGGCAGCTAGTGAGTACTGCTCCAGGAGTTATGATTTGAGGGCAGTGTGCACTAATGGCGTGTACCCTTGTTTGCAAACCAATTGGAGATTTCTGTGAAGCTATCCTCGGGGATCACTGTAAGGACATAGTCTGCTTTACTACTTGAGGGAGTCACCCCCCTGATGCAAAACTGGACTTTGGCACACTGGAACCAGGGGAACGCTTCTCCGATGGTCAAGAGCGGCATTTTCCTTTCGGCGGTGTGTGTGGGAGAGTCAGGTTTGGTGGACGACATCATCAAACATTAGGGTATAGCAGTGAGGTGGATGGCAGGAGAGAGTGAGTCCTCCAGTAGTCACTAATTGTGCGAGAGAGCTGTTAGATTTTAACTGAAAGGCAAGGTGAATGCAACTAACTTTATTTCAACATAGCGAGTTTTTATACATGTCCAGAACAAGAAGGTCACAAAAATTCAAAAGAAAATAATTCATGAACTGACAGGCTTAAGCAGGTTGCGTTAAAAGTCAGGTTTAAGGCGAGATATGCAATAAAAAAGAAAAAAAACATACAGAGTACGGACGTGTGTGAGATGTGCTGTACAATAAATTATACTAACATGAGTTTTATTTGTATGGGTGGGAGGCAAATTTTACTCATTTGGTATAATTACCCATCATCTCTGACACTTTTTGCCTCTTTCAGCATAATCATAACATAGATATTGTAAATATATAAACGAGAAGGGAAAAATACGATTAACATAAGTTAGACATGCAGCAAACTTTTATTTAAGGTTATCGTAGAGAATGTAAGAACACTGATAATTTACTCTTCTGGATATCATAGAAAATGGTAGATTTACAGTATATGGAGTACTAAAATAGTTATCTTTCGCTAGAAATTTTGAAGAAAAAGTAAATAAATAGCATTAAAATAGCTACCCAGGTAAAAAGAAAGAAAAAAAAAAGATTGTGTACAGGACCGGACGAGCTTGCATGAAATGTATAGACTTTTTAGCATTAAAATGAAATATTTTCATTAAAAATGCTATGAGACGTAGAATATAGATATTCTAGACAAAAATACAATAATTTCAATTTCCAATTTTCCAAGCAGAGGTCATATATATGACAAATATATTTTCAAATTTGATTAGCGTATTCATTTTTATTTCTCATATTGGTTAATTTATGAATTATTTAAGATATTTCAAAACAATCGAATGAATATGATGCTCACCGTATTTTTTTTTTACTTTACAACATAATGATCATAAAAAGATAAAAATCTTAATGTGGTTATTCTTATTCTCTTGAAGGATGAGGGATGATAGGAGGTCATTGAAGGTCTCAGATATGACTTTGTTAATTATATAAAAAAGAGCCATATGTTGCTCATGGTGTAAAGGTCCATATCAGACTTCACATAACACCTATCATCTTATAACACTTAGGGCAAATATCTTGGGTGGTAGGCATAGGGTCTTCTTAGTCTAACAAGACTATCAACCACTCTCTCTCTCTCTCTCTCTCTCTCTCTCTCTCTCTCTCTCTCTCTCTCTCTCTCTCTCTCTCTCTCTCTGTACTGTAACTAGAACTAGTAGTAGTTATCATGGTTTTATTCATACATTCTATATATATATATATATATATATATATATATATATATATATATATATATATATATATATATATATATATATATATATATATATATTTAATCCCATTCTCTAATTCTCTAAAGATTGATTAAATATGAAATTATATAACTTCCATTGCTGTGTTTTCTAAGTAGGGTAGCCTATACAAGACACTCCTCTCTCTCTTCTTTCGAAATCTTTTTATGTATGTATTTCAATAGAATCATTTGCTCTCCTACTATCAACCTCACTACTGCTGTTTCTAGTTTAAGTGTACATTAGTAATTCAGTACAGATTTTAATGAAATACGATTGAGATTAAGGAATATATGCATGAAAAAGTAATAAATATGGCTGAATATTATTGGAACCTTTGGGAGGGTGTACGTGTAAACTATTGTTGATGCTGAAAGTTTGGAACAATTATACGATATCCCGTCTCTTGTTACTCCTCCGTGGCAACATTAAACGGCTATATATTCAATTGTCCTGTACAATGTTTCTGTTTCTAGTTAGTATGAAGGTAATGTATAATAATTTTATTGATAGTCAAAAGATTTTACAGTTAAAGTAGTGTTCTTTCTTTTTTTGAAACTAATCTGATAGAAACATATTTTATAGCCTAGACCTATTGTTTTCTTTTCTTTTTTTAGATATAGCAACTTCACGCTAGATTAGGCCTACCCTTAGAGTAGGCTTAGTAGTACATATTCACCTAGGACGCATCCTTGATATTTCTTAGATATGATTAAAATGGAAATGAAGCAGATTTAAACAAAATAACGAAAACAAATTTTACAAAATAAACACTGCCGTTAATATTGTAGTTACCAAAGTGCAAATTTCTTCTCCTCATATTACCAACTTTTCCTTACCTACCCTTATATACTCAAACCACACCTTTAAACTAATCCTTACCTACTCTTACTGGCGAGATTATAGAACAGCATGTAACGAGATTTTTAAGAGAAAAAACAATTTTTATTTCAGTAAATAATATGCTTTCAACGAATTTGACTTTTATTTCCACTGCAAATAAGCCATTCTCCTGTTATCCAACCCCCTTTCCCGTCAGACACAGGTAGGAGCCTGTGTGAAAATAGGGGGAAAAAGGTGATTATTCAACAGAACCTAACAAACCCACCTAACCTAATATTAGTAGTTCCCAGGTCACAGACCTAGGTTGGGGGGGAATCCCTTGGACCCCCTTCCCAGGTCACAAATTGTGTGATTCTCTTGGTTTTATTATGCATCCTAGAGAATAATTTATAGCGTAGGAAACGTTAGTTTTACCCCTATTTATCAATTTGCCAGTAAATTTTCCCACCCAAAACAACTGATTCCCAGTACCACCAGTACTGAGGATATATTAGGGTTTATATTATCAACTATTCCTTTGCGACAAAAAAAAAAAAAAAAAAAAAAAAGGAATTTTCAAAGAAAACGAGTGTTTTTCTGTATAAAACCACACACCTTTATTAGTAAAGCTTTTCCGTGTCTTACTATGATAATACTGTACTGTACCCTCTTCCCATACCTCATGCTTACCCTTACCTTACCTACTCTTACCACACCTCATACAACCCTTACCTTACCTCCACTTTGTCTGTCCTTTACTTACCATACCTTCCAACCCTTACCTTACCTTACTTAACCTACCTTACCTTACCTTACTTAACCTACCTTACCTTACCTTACCTTACTTAACCTACCTTACCTTACCTTACTTAACCTACGTAAACTTACTTTACCTTACCTTACCTTACCTATCATAACTTCACCTACCCTTAGCCTACATTCCCTACCGTTATCTTACCTTCCTTACCCTTATCTTACCTTTCCTACCATCATCTTACTTACCCTTTCATAACCAATCCCTACCTTACCCTACCTTAGCTAATTAGCCCTTACCTAACCTACCGTTATTTTACCCGAACTTACCTTGGTTTAACTAACCTACCCATGGCTTAGCTTAACCTAGCTTTGTTTATCTTAGCTTTGCTTACCCAATCTATCCTACAATATTATATTTAAGCTTTAACTGAGTGCAGTCAATATGGAATGGAAGTATGAGAAGCACCATATCCTTTTACTCCTTAAACTGACCTACAATTTCCTCCAATTCCTTAAACTTATCTACAAGCTCCTCTAACTCCTTAAACTACCCATCAGGTTTCTCTAATTCTAAAGACTAGCCTAAAAGCTCTTCTCCTTAAAGTAACCTACAAGCTCCTCTAATTCCTTAAACTAACCCACAAGCTCATCTGATTCCTTAAACTAGCCTTCAAGCTCTTCTGATTCCTTAAACTAACCCACAAGTTACTCTTATTCCTTACCCTAACCTACAAGCTTCTCTAATTCCTTAGGGTTTAGACTAACCTACAAGCTTCTTTAATTCCTTAGACTAAGGTACAAGCCTCTCTAATTCCATAGACTAACTTACAAGCATCTCTAATTCCTTAATCTAATCCACAAGCTCCTCTAATCCCTTAAATTAACCTACAAGCTCCTCTAATTCCTTAAACTAACCTACAAGCTCCTCTAATTCCTTAAACTTACCTACAATCACCTCTATTTTGTTAAAATAGCCTACAGTATCCCAAGTGCAATTCTGAGTTAGCTTTAAGGGAAGACCAGCACATTTTCTCTTGTAACTCGACTGTAGATTGCTAAGAAAAAAAAGAGAGAAAAGAAAAACCGAGTTGTCAATCATAAGGTAAGAAATTATTTGTGATTTAGAGTTTGTGACCTAGGTAGGTGGTCTTGGGGACGTGGCTAGGTTTGTGACCTGAGAAGGGTATCTGTGGGGCTAGTCCCCGGCTAGGGATGTGACCTTGGTAGGTTTGTGACCTTGGTAGATTTGTGACCTTGGTAGATTTGTGACCTTGCTAGGTTTGTGACCAAGGAAAGGGGGTCCAATTAGGTCTGTGACCTGGGAACTACTAGGTTAGACTATGTGGGTTTGTTGGTTCTGTGCACTTTTGCAAATCTCGAAAGTGTTAAATCTCGTTTGTTCCGTAACCGAAATAAAAACCACGCTATTTACATTGGGTTTACCTTTTAGCGTAGCTGAAATGTCGAGCCATTAGAATTTAACGAGAGTGTATTACCCCCGCGCTAGTTAGCAGGGGGGTAGGGGAGTGGTAGCTAGCTACCCCTCCCCCCCTCACACACCAGTGAATGCTTCACTTTCACTTTTGGCTCGGACATGGCCAGACGTCTCTGTCTTTGTCCTCGCTTGGCAGCCATTGTTTGTTTTGTCTTTACTTAATCACTTACTTTTCTTTTCCTCAATATATATGTAGACATTTTCTCATGTTTATGTATATATTTGAGTATAGGAATCAGTAGGTTTCCTTTTCAGAGTTTGTGCTTGTGTGTGTAGTGTACGATATCTCCGTGGAGCCCTCGGCAGTAAGGCCACCATGGTGTAATTTCATGGGTCGCGATCGAGTTTGACTTCGGTATTTCTCTCTCTCTCTCTTGAGGTCGTTCACCCTTTTACTACGTTACTTACTACGCCTTTGTAGCCTCCTTCCCGTGTGGGGGGGTTGCTACGCCATACGTTTTGTCTCAATTAGTTTATGAATCTAATTGTATTTGTTGATTCTTCAGCTTTGTAGAACGATTCCTTTCGGGGTTTTCGATCTTTCTTTAGTGTTCATTCTTTTTTTTAGATTACATAATTACATAATTATAATTGTTATAATTCTTTGTTGGTTACAGCTCTCCTTCCGTGAGTGTAAGTGGTTGTGAGGGCACGTGCCTGTTGTGTAATTCTTGTGTTCCTTTCCCTCGGGATTCCTCTTTGGAGCCTTCCCGGGGGAATGAATGTTAACTAATGATTTTGTTTTATTTTTTTACAGTTACCGATCTAGTTCGTTTCTGTAATGTGACAACGGAGTGAGCTGTCTTGTTGAGGCCTGGGGTTTCGGCTGTTGCTGCCTCCCCTATAGATCTTCGTCAGGGGCGTGTTCTCCTTCTTCTGGAAGTACTCCCGTGACGATTGACATCTCTCCAGTTCATTTTAGAACACTCAGGAGGCTCGCCTCCTTGGGTGGGTAACTTTCCTTTCGAGGGAAGTTTTTCCTGTCCAGGCTTGAGTTTTTCCCCCTTTGGGGGGTTCTTCTCTTGCCCTTTTTTTTCGTGCGACTATGCTCTTGGTGCTGAGCGGTCGCACCTGCAGTTACGCTCAAGGGGCTGGGCAACTGCAGGAGCCCCTCTTCGGAGGATTGCTCCTTTTAGGTCACTGGCTGACCCGTCTCTTCTACGAAGTGTTTCTCTTTCGTTCGCGAGAGAGTACACTCATAGAGACTCCTCTTCGGAGGACTCTTCTGCTGTTGTTGCTGTTGGCCTCCTTCGCCGTAAGGCTCACCGTCCGCTACGTCGTAAGGGCCTCCCTTCTCCCTATAAGGGTGCTAAGAAGCGCCTTTTTGAATCTCCGTATGCAGCCTACAACTCCTTCTTCTTGATCTTCGCCCCTGGTGCAGATGGACAGCAGTCTGACCTCGTCTTCCGACGGGCAACGGTCTTCCGACGGACATCGGTCTCCCGATGGACAGACAACGGTCTTCCGACGGACTTCAGTCTCCCGACGGACAACGATCCCTTCGGGGCAAAGGGTTGCCTCCCACGGGGGTTCTTCCCTTGCGTGTTAGGGTTCCTCTGGGCGCCCTTCTGCTGTGTTCTCTCCTGCTCAGTGTTAGCGCACAGGCGCTCTCCTGCTCTCCTGGTCAGTGTTAGCGCACAGGCGCTCTCCTGCTCTCCTGCTCAGTGTTAGCGCACAGGCGCTCTCCTGCTCTCCTGCTCAGTGTTAGCGCACAGGCGCTCTCCTGCTCATCGGCGATTTCCTGATCGCTAGCGCGCTCCTGTTCGCCAGCGCTCTCCTGTTCGTCAGCGCTCTCCTGTTCGTCAGCGCTCTCATGATGATCATCTCTGCTGTTCCTGTTGGTTCCTGTTACGCGCCCTGTGCGCCCACGTTCGCCCTAGCGATCTAGAACTTCGGTTCAGGTCTTGGACAAGGACTCTTCTTCTTCGCACAGGCTTCCAGGCATTGCCTTCTGCTCGCCAGCGATCTCCAGCTCGCCGGCGACCATAGACGCGTCAACGTTCGCCTGCTCGTCAGCAATCTCCTACGTGTCAACGATCGCCATCGATCTGCCACGCGTGTCAGTTTCCCTGGACACCATCAGTAGCGATCTAGCGCTCGCCTGCTGTGGATCACGATCTCCGGTAGCTGAGTCTTGCCATAGATCTTCCTCCTGCTCGCCAGCGCTCACCTTTACTTCTGTCTTTCTGTGCGCCAGCTTTCTTCTCGCCAGCGCACATCTGCGCGCCCTTTTCTGCCACGCATCAATGGGCGCCAACGGTTTTTCTGACCGTCTAGGATCGCCTGATTAACAGCTTGCCTCAGCGCTCACCTTCCTGATGCTCCCGCGCGATTCTTCACCTGCGCGCTAGCGTTTGGTTAACGCACCACCGCTCGGCAACGCGCCGTTGCTTGCCGACGCGCCATTGCTTACCAACGCGCCTTCACTCGCTTACGTGCTATCGATCGCCAGAACGCGCCATCGCTCGTCAATGCGCCATCGCTCGTCAACGCGCCATCGCTCGCCAACGCGCCATCGCTCACCAACGCGCCATCGGCCGCCTACACGTCATCGGTCTCCCGACTGCCTGCGCGTCCACACGCCCACGTGCCCGCACGACCGCACGCCCACGTGGCCGCGCGACCGCACGCCCATGTGCCGTGCCCGCGCGCCTACACTCATGCGCGACCGCGCACATGCTCTCCAATGTTCGCCCGCGCGCCAACCATCGGTTTTCCATCGCGCGGACCGACGGTGTTCCGTCGCGCGGACCGACGGTGTTCCGTCGCGCGGACCGACGGTGTTCCATCGCGCGGACCGACGGTGTTCCGTCGCGCGGACCGACGGTGTTCCGTCGCGAGGACCGACGGTGTTCCGTCGCGCGAGCCTACGGTGTTTCATCGCGCGAACGTCGGCTTGATTCCTGCAGTATCCATTGCTCGCCTACGGGTCATCGCTCGCCGATCACCAGCTCTCGCCCTTCCTACCACGCTAGCCCTCCTTATGCGCTCCTTCACGCACTTTCGTTTGCGTTCCTGCGTGCCCGCGTATGGTCGGTACTTGGATGGGTGACCGCCTGGGGACGCCAGATTCTGTTGCCGCCTCCTCCGAGCCTTCCCTTCAGTTGACTGTGGCAAGACTGAGGAGAGTCGCAGTCCCTGTTTTCAGTCAGGCAGAGCTTTCAGCCCTACCTTGGAATGTATCCTAGGTCTCTTTCCCTCATTGACCCGTCTAAAGTTCCGAACGGTCGCCTCAGGATTAGTTCCCTATGGGGCGGCCCAAGTTCCGGTGGTTTCAAAGCAACGATTAACCGGGCTTTCTGGCCCCTTTGGGACCAGCGGAACGATTAGACCTGCAATGGGTGTTGACCTATGGAACCTCTTGATGGGAGTGGATATCCTCGTCCTTTCCCCACATTTTTGATGTGGTTCTCGGACTCATCAAAGAAAAGGGGGGGGGGGGGGGCATGTTCCGGTCCAGGCCTATGGTCAGGACCTGAAGGATGCCTCTCCATCATTCAAGCAGGCTTAGGGGCTGTAGTCTGGCCCCTCTACAGATCCTACAGCTCCTGCCGAGTCGCTCCGTGCTCTACGACTTCATGGTACTGGCGCGTTCTAACCAGCAAGGGACGCATTTTCATACCTTCGCATCTTGCAGTAGAGATACTGAGATGATTTGAGATCCTCTCAATACCACCATCGGCTCGCTCATTCCGGGCAGAGGAATGTTTTCTCCGACTATCTGAGCAGAGCCTCGTAGAAAGAGTGGCTTTGGCCTTGAGTAACCAGCAAGTCCTGGCCTGGGGGACCTGATCGCAACAACTTGGAACCTCAAGCTTCCGCTGTTCTTCCCCCCAGCCTCAGACCCCGAGACTCTTTGGCAAGATGCATTCCGGTGATGGTGGATCAACATTGACACCTGCGTCTTCCCTCCTTTGTTGTCTGTTGAGAATGGGTCTCAACAAGACCAGGTTGTATGTCAACCTTTCAATGGCCCTGAGAGCTCCACTGGGACTATACGCAGAACGGTTTCCGGACCCTCTGCTTTCCCTGACGGAACTCAAGGGAGAGCTTCTCCCACGGCACAATCTACTCAAACAACCACACTGCAACATCTTTCACGAGCCGGGACGTCGCTTCGGCTTCATGCCAGGAGACACTACGCCTCCTCCTCAAGAAGAGATAACCCACTACAGTCGCGGGGCGGAGGTCGCGTCATCTGCGATAGTCATCCGCAGGGGTCTTCCAGGCGAAGTGGAGAGTATTCTGTAGTTGGTGTCGTGGGAGATATACCTCTTCCCTTGAGGCCTCTTCTCCAGCAATAACGAACTTATTGCTTTACGGCGGGAGGAAACTCCTTTCCGCTCTCGGCAATGAAGCCTGTCGCTCAGCCTTTCCCTGACCTTCAGGCTGAAAGGAATAACTTTTTTCTTCCCGCTGGACCTTTCCTCTCTCATGCGAAGCTGCGAACGTCCCTGCCCTAGTCGGAGTGAGACCTCCAACATGGAGCATGGCTCGGACTTTTTAGTACCTTAATAGATCTTCTCAAGACCCTTTACGTCAGGCCTCTGATCGTATACCGTCTTGGGTCTCCTGCTCACTCTGGCCGCGGCCAGAGTGTAAGCAATCTTCTTGGTCTCGTACGACTCTGCCCTTTTTAAGGAATGGGGGAAGGCAACATTCAGGTTCGCTCCTGAGTTGTTGGCTAGACTCAGAATCTTGGGGACCCGGCCCTTTGGTCGAATTCCTTCAAGATTTCGAGTCACCATTCTGTATCTGATGACCCAAAACCTTCTCCTTCTTGCCAGTAAAGGAATCGAGGGGTTATCTTTGGGAACAGCTGCAGTTTGTCCTCACGTGCAGCTGGGTTGGGAGCACAAGAAGGACACGGGGGAGAGTCACCAGTATACCTCTTCAGCTCGGCCTCAAGGACATTCATCTCGACCTGAATCCAGACCCTCCCCCGTCACGTCGCCCTACAGCACGATGTCGGATACATCGCAACGTCCCTCGCCTTCGAGTAATTCTACTCTGTGACGCAGGTGCTACAAGGTGGAGTCTGGAAGCGTCTAATGACCTTCGCAGCCCGCTTCCTGCAGGGCGTGACCCACAGGAGTATCGATACGTTTCTATCGCTCTGTGGTGGCTACACAACAGCTGGTCTAACCTCAGGCTCCTTTTTGGACAGGTAGCAGAAGGTTGAGGGCATTGTTATCAGGTTTTAGTCTGCATGAACGAAAGAAGTATGTCTGGCCCTTACTTCTTTCTTCATCATCCCCTATACTGGGAAGCAGCATCCTGGTCTCTGCATAGCTGACCTCAAACCTCTGCAGGTAAACCATGCTTCCTTGTGTTCCGAGTATTGAGTCAATACTGTCGCGTCCCCCATACCCTGACGAGGTGGTATTGGGAACGTCCTAACCCAGAGTTCCTTCTGGAATTCCAGGTCAACTGCCTAGGACGGGTCACACTTCTTCCTTCACACACAAGCTTATGTAGGCCACACGGTTCCTTGCGGAGCAAGGAACTTGTGAGGTGCAGGGTCTCCTTTTCTCGAGTGCGACTCACTCGGATTCTGAGTCCCCGGGTAAAGCCAAAGCCAGTATGGCTGGGGACTTTCCACCCTTCCTAAGGGGTAAGTCACCCAATGTAAATAGCGTGGTTTGTATTTCGGTTACGGAACAAATGACAAATTCGAAGATAATTTGTATTTTTCCTAACCATACAAACCTTAGCTATTTACATATATTTGCCCGCCAGCCCTGTCCCCCAAGACAAGTCCTACCTCTAAGTGAAAGTGAAGCATTCACCGGTGTGTGAGGGGGGGGGAGGGGTAGCTAGCTACCACTCCCCTACCCCCCTGCTAACTAGCGCTGGGGTAATACACCCTCGTTAAATTCTAATGGCTCGCCATTTCAGCTACGCTAAAAGGTAAACCCAATGTAAATAGCTAAGTTTTGTATGGTTAGGAAAAATAAAAATTATCTTCGAATTTGTCCTTTTACCCATTTTCGGCCTCTCAAAGTCCCACGCTTCTTTCTGTGTCAGTCGGAAATGGGGGAGTGGGTATTGGGAGAGCGGTTTATTTGCAGTGGAAATAAAGGTCAAATTGGTTGAAAGCACATTATTTACTGTAGGAAAAGTTGCTTTTTTTTTAATAATGTAGTTTCATGTTTATTCTATAATTTTACCGGTGGTGTTATGTAAAATAGATAGAACAAGTATTTATTCTGTCAAGTTGAACAATTTTCTTAAATATTAAAATATGTAGTTAGAAGGGTAATGGTATGATATCATGGTAAATAAAGAGTTTACCACAAGATGTGGGTGTGTACAGGTTTTGTTTTGTTTTGGATCAATCAATAAGAACGTGAACAGCAATGCCATTTACAAAGTTTTATATTGATGTTTGGGAAGGTCATGGTGTCTTAATGCTCTTTGGTATCCATGATTGCCTATGGAAGTTGTATATTTTTTTTCTTTGACTTAGTCATTAGCCAACAAATAACCGATAGAATTACACTTTGAAATTATTATGGATAAGTTCTCCCCTGTTTTCCAATTTTTTATAACCTTGTCTAAAATTCCATTGCCTATAATATGCCAAACTTGACCCTAAGAGAGTGGGGTGTTCCATTTGAGTTTTGCTAAAAAATTCTGATCCATAGAAGTTTTCACAACAACATGGATTCATCCCTTCAGTTGTGCTATGCCTGACCAGATGAAAGTCATGAGTATTTGGACTTTAAGTTAATTAGTGGGCCTATAGCAATACAATGAAGGTAACTATTGAAAGCACTTTCATGGAAAGGGTTCATAGAGAGGTGAGGCAAAAACTGTTTAACTAATCCTTTCCTCCAAATTTCCTTTAGGTATGAGCATATCACCCATAATGTTGATTTGATAAAACAAACGATTAAATGTAGGTCTTATTGTTGGAAAATTACAGAAAAGTATTTTCAAGACTATGTGGCATTATACAAAATTATTTTGTTCCGTAACTGGATTACAAACCACGCGATTTAATAGGGGTATTACTTTCGGCGTAGCTGAAATGACGGGCCATTAATTTTTAACGAGGGTTTACTACCCCCACACCGCGAGTTAGAGGGGGTAGGGGAGGGTAGCTTGCTACCCCCCCCCCCCCCCTCACACACCTGTGCTTTAGCTCACTTTGCTCTTGGCTCGGATAGTGGTCGGACGTATCCGCTCTCATCCTCGCCGTCATTTGGCAGCCATTTAATTGAATTTGTCCTTTCTTTTTCTAGTTCTGTACAGTATATGTGAAGTTGGCCTCTGCGATCATACACACCTGCCCTGGGTTTCCCGACCGCCCCTGTGGAACATTCATGTCGGCGGTCGAGACTGATCCTCACGCCCTTTGTCCTTTTTGTAGGGGCCATCGGTGTGATAGCAACAACAGGTGTAGTGAGTGTAGGGAGTGGTCTACCTCCCAGTGGGAAAGGTTTTCCCGACGACGGAAGAAGAAGTCCAAACAGGATTTGTTCCGTAACCGAAATACAAACCACGCTATTTAATTAGGGGGTATTACTTTCGGCGTAGCTGAAACGACGAGCCATTAGATTTTTAACGAGGGTTTACTACCCCCTTGCTAGTTAGCAAGGGGGTAGGGAGGGGTAGCTAGCTACCCCTCCCCGCCTCACACACCGGTGAGTAGCTCACTTTGCTTTTGGCTCGGGTGATGAACAGATGTGTCTGCTGCTCACACCCTCGCTTATTGACAGCCTTAATCTTTTTGCTTTTTCTTTCAGTGTGTGTTTGGAAGTTGGCCTCTACCATTATGCGGAAGTGCCCCGGACTACCTGACCGCCCTTGTGGTACTTATATGTCGGCGGTCAAAACAGACCCTCACACCTTATGTCTGTTCTGCAGGGCCCAACGGTGTGACAGAGACAAAGTATCCAGTGAGTGTAGGGAGTGGTCTACCTCCCAGTGGGAGAGGTTTTACCGGCGCTGGAAGAAGAAGTCCAAAAGGGATCTTTCTCCTTCAAGGGTTTCCTTGAAGAAAGAAAAATCCAAGGACTCTTCTTCCGTAGCCCAAACCTCCTCCGAAGCTCCTGCTCGAGCGGCCTCTTCCGAGAGACCGTCGAGTGGTAGCGTAGGCCGTTCTTTTGTTGACCCACCTCGGGATTCGGGAGAGGGAGTTGCCTCCCATAGCGAGGCAGCTCCTCCTCCTCTCTCGGGGGAGGATTTATCATTTGACTCTGTGAATAATGATGATGTGTTGCAGCTTTGAGCTTCCTTGGGGCTTAAGGGCTCGCCCTTCAGGGAAGGCCTGTTTAACTTAATCCAGTTGGGGGCTGCTGTCAAACAGTCGCCGGTGATAGCAGAGGTTGACCCTCTGTCTATCGTCGACGTTGTGGCAGGGGCCTCCGACGAGTTGGGTCAAACCCCTGCCTTAGTTCCCGATGCAGCTGAAGGCTTAGTTCCTCCCTCCAAAAATCCTTCGAGGGAGGAGCAAAGTCCTAAGGTCTCTCCTGCAGGTGATTCTCCCCCTCGGGGGAGTTCACTGACAGAGACTCCTCTTCGGAGGACTGATGATGGTCTGCCTGCCGCCCCTAGAGGATGTATGCATCGGAAGGCTCACCTTCCCCTTCGCCGTAGAGGCCTTCCTTCTCCTCACAAGGGAGTTAGGAGGCGCCTCTTCGGGTCTTTGCCATCGCCGTCCACCGCAGAGGATCCTCCTCGCTGTGCACCGACTGTTGCAGTTGCATCCTTGGACCTCTCTGCCGATCGTTCTCCTTCGCCTGCCAGACCTTCGGACCTGCCGTCTCCGTTCCTGGCTGCTGACGCGCTTTGGGCGCCCACGCATCCCGTTTTCCAACGGGCACTGGTTCCTTCGGAGCATAAGGGGCTTTCTCACAATGTGAGTAAGTCCTTTAAATGCCAGGTATCCCCTGCGTTTCAATGTTTTCCTCCGCGCTTGCGCGCAATTGCGCGCAAGCGCTCTCCTGCGGTGAAGCCCTCTCTATGCAGAACTTCATCCTCGGAGACAACGCCCCAGAGACCTCATGCAGCTGACACTTCTCTCCATCGTTCTCCTGCTCTCCAGCGCTCTCCTGGTCGCCAGCGCTCACCTGCGCGCCAGCGCTCTCCTGCTCGCCAGCGCGCTTCTGTTCCCCAGCGGTCTTCTCCTCGCCAGCGTACAGCAGCGCGCCCTCATCCTAATGTGCGCTCCACGCGCCCACAATCTCCTGCGCGCCCACGATCTCCTGCTCGCCAGCGCTCTTCACCTGCGCGCCAGCGTTTGCCTGCACGCCATCCTTCGCTTGTGCGCCCATGATATCCGGATCTAGGCGCAAGAAGGAAGAATCAAGCTTCTCCTTCTCTTCGACGTTAGCCATCGCCTACGCGCCATCGTGCCATCGCGCACAGACACCACATCCTGCTGCTCGCCCACGCGCTAGGGGGTACACCCCTGCGCGTGGGCGCTCGCCTAGAGCTTGCCGAGATCCTGCTCGCCCACACGCTCGCGAACTATCTCCTTCAGGCGTGCAATCACTTGCACCCCCGCCTGCGCTTCCTGATTCTTCTGATCACGCTTCTGCGCGCCCTCGATCTCTTGAGCGCCCGCGCGCTCCTACGCCTACGCGCCACAGCTCGCCAGCGCGCCCACGCGCCCTCTTGCCATCTCGTAGATCCCCTACGCGCCCGCCCGCACCCTCTCCTGTGCGCAGTCGCTCTCCTACACGCCCTACGCGCCATCGCTCACCTGCGCGCCACCGCTCGCCTGCACGCCACCGCTCGCCTGCACGCCATTGCTAGCCTGCACACAATCGCTCGCCAACACACCATCGCTCTCCTGCGCGCCAACGCTCGCCCGCGCGTCCACGCGTGCCCTCGCCATCATCCCTGCGCTCACGTGCCAGCACGCGCACGCGATCTATCGCCCAAGCGCGATCGTAGTAGGATTCTATCGCGCGATCACCAGCGCGATCCCCAGCGTGATCGTAGTAGGATTCTATCGCGCAATCGGGAGGCACAGCGCGAGCCACCACGCGAGCCTACAGGAACGAGAGCAGCCAGGTCATCCTCACGTCCCCCCCCCCCCCGCAAGCGCAGACCAGCGCACTCGCAGGAGGGAGGGAAATCACCAGATGGGTCCGGGAACAAACCTTCTTCTTCTTCCCTTTCCCTCCAGGCAGGTCCAGTAGTTGTGTCTACTCCGAAGGATCACCCGATCCCCTTCCCTTCAGAGGGAGTCTCTGACAGCGCTGCTGTCAGTAAGCAGCCATAGTTTGCATCCCCCATCAGAGCTGTCATGCCGGCGGTCAAACCTGCCTTCGCTGAGATGGGGCTCAAAACTATGGTGGTTCCGACCCCACTGAAGAGAAAGAGAGGAGTAGAAACCGTAGTTACTTCTCCGAGGGTCAAGCTGGCCCCTCGGACATCCTTGAGGAAGGCTCCCTCTCCCTCCCAGACGTTTTCTCTCTCTCCCGTGGACGAGCATTTTCCGTCTTTGGGGGAATCAGACGAGGTGAGGCATTCTCCCATCGCACCAATGGGAGAAACCCCACCTCGCGCTGGAGAATCGTCCCAGGTGGGAGCAGAGAAGAGCCCCACGACGTCGTTGTTGGAGTCCTGTATTCCTCCCAGGAGGGAACCCAAGGATTCCAAGACTGTCCCCAAGTCATCCTCAAGGATCCGTCCAGAACCTACTAGACCCGTGGAGAACGTCCACATGTCCCCCCCAAGAAGAGCCTTTGGGGACGGGAGACTTTGCTGCCAGTTCACCAAGAGGGGAGCCACAAGAGTCAGAGTATGCCTTCTGGCAAGTCCTGACCCTGATGAGGCATCTCAACAGGATTCCCGATCCTGAGATTCCTCCTCGCGAGGGCAAGGACACGGTCCTGGACCGAGTCTTTGGCACCCAGAAACCCGCTAAGGCCAGTGCAGCTTTGCCCTGGTCTCAAGGGGTAAAGAGTGCCAGAGATAATGTCGAGGGCCAGCTCTCCGAGCTCGCCTCCTCCAGCTGTTCCACGGCTGGCAACAAACTCCTCCTGCCTCCTCGTGTCCAACAGAGGAGGTACTTCGAGATCTTGGAGGAGGCTTGTTTAGCTCTTCCCCTACAACACTCTGTGGAAGAGCTTACTAAGGGAGACCCTCTTGAGAGACTCTCCAGCCGGCAAGTGACTTTCTCGGCGACTGAGATCATAAGCCAGGAGAAAGTCGCGAAGTGTGCCATGCAGGCTACTTCGTGGCTTGACCTCTGGCTGGGATCTCTTGGCATCCTGTTGCAATCCGAAGATTTGTCTAAGGAAAGCACCAGGAAGGCCTTGGAGACCTTCCTCCTCTCAGGCACACGCACCATTGAGTTTATGGCCCACCAAGTCTTGAACTTGTGGGCCAACTCAATCCTGTAACGTCGTGATGCGGTGGCAGAGAGGTTTCACGTAAAGGTCCCAGCCGTCGAGGTCAGCAGGCTCAGACATTCTTCCCTTCTAGGGAAGAACCTGTTCGAGCCTAAAGACTTGGACCAGGCAGCCGAGAGGTGGAGGAAGTCCAACCAGGACTCCCTCCTTCATAGGGCTCTTACATCTAAGCCCTATAAACCTGTGGCAGCGAAGGCAC
This sequence comes from Palaemon carinicauda, assembly GCF_036898095.1. Taxonomy (NCBI): domain Eukaryota; kingdom Metazoa; phylum Arthropoda; class Malacostraca; order Decapoda; family Palaemonidae; genus Palaemon; species Palaemon carinicauda. The sequence continues at coordinate 759,406 of NC_090726.1, forward strand.
CGGTGTCGAAGCCCTTTCCTGTCAAAGACAGGAAAGGCAAAAAGTTCTCCAGGGGAGGAAAGAATCCTAGAGGGAGTGGCCGAGGCCGCAAACGCTAGGATTGGCAGTCCCCCTGCATGTCCCCAGTGGGGGGATGCCTTCAAAGTTGCACAGACAGGTGGCAGCAACTCGGGGCCGATTCCTGGACGATTTCCGTAATCGGTCAGGGATATCGCGTCCCGTTCATAAAATCTCTACCTCCCCTGACAGCGGATCCAGTGTCGTTGAGCTCCTATGCCATGGGATCGGCAAGGGGCCAAGCCCTACGGGCAGAGGTCCAAACCATGTTAAAAAAGGGTGCTCTCCAGGATTTCGTCGACGGTTCCCCAGGCTTCTTCAGTCAACTCTTTCTTGTAAATAAGGCGTCTGGAGGCTGGAGACCAGTCATCGACCTCTCAGCCCTGAACAGGTTTGTCAAACAAACCCCGTTCAGCATGGAGACGGCTGACACGGTCAGACTTGTGGTGAGACCACAAGACTTCATGTGTACACTGGACCTGAAGGACGCGTACTTCCAGATCCCAATCCATCTGTCTTCAAGGAAGTACTTAAGATTCAGCCTAGACAACAAGATCTACCAGTTCAAGGTGCTGTGTTTCGGTCTCTCCACAGCACCTCAGGTTTCACCAGGGTGTTCACACTGATTTCTTCGTGGGCACACAGGATCGGCATTCGTCTCCTTCGCTATCTGGACGACTGGCTGATCCTGGCAGACTTGGAGTCGACCCTTCTTCGACACCGAGACAAGCTTCTGGGACTTTGCCAAGATCTAGGGATCATGGTAAATCTCGAGAAGTCTTCTCTGTTTCCAACTCAACGACTGGTATATCTAGGCATGATCTTGGACACCAATCTCCACAAAGCCTTCCCATCAGACGACAGGATAGCAAGGCTGAGGAGGGTCGCAGTTCCTTTCCTCAGACGAGAAGAACTCCCTGCCCAATCGTGGTTACGTCTCTTCAGTCACCTTTCTTCTCTGGCCCGTCTAGTTCCAAATGGTCGCCTCAGGATGAGATCCCTGCAATGGCGACTCAAGTCCCGGTGGAATCAAGGACACGATTCCCCGGACATTTTGGTCCCAACGGGTCCTGCGGAACGGACGGATCTCCAGTGGTGGTTGACAGAGGAAAACCTATTAAAGAGAGTGGATCTTCTCGTCCTCCCCCCGGATTTGATGCTGTTTTCGGACACCTCAAAAAAAAAGGGTGGGGGGCCCACGTTCTGAACCACAGGACCTCAGGCCTGTGGTCAGAATCAGAAAAGTGCCTCCACATAAACCTGCTAGAAATAAAGGCCGTGTATCTGGCACTTCCGCAGTTCCAACAGTACCTGGCGGGTCACTCCGTGGTGGTGATGAGTGACAACACCACGGTAGTGGCTTACTTAAAAAAGCAGGGAGTTACCATTTCACAGCAGCTATCCCATCTTGCAGCAGAGATACTGAGATGGACCGAAGTCCACTCAATTCCACTATCAGCTCGCTTCATTCCAGGCAAGAGGAATGTGCTCGCCGACAGTCTGAGCAGGGCATCTCAGATAGTGAGTACCGAGTGGTCTTTGGATCGTCTAGTAGCCAACAAAGTCCTAACTTTGTGGGGTTCCCCGACTGTGGATCTGTTCGCGACAGCCTTGAATTTCAAGCTCCCGCTGTACTGCTCCCCAGTCCCTGACCCCAAGGCACTCTGGCAAGATGCCTTCCAACAATGGTGGGACAACATCGACGTCTTCGCCTTTCTCCCGTTCTGTCTGATGAGAAGGGTACTCAACAAGACCAGAATATCGGTCAACCTTTCAATGACCTTAATAGCTCTGTTATGGCATCACGGAGAGTGGTTCCCGGACCTTCTGCAGTCCCGAGAGAACTTCCTCCTTGACACGAGCTACTCAGACTAACCACATGCCAACATCTTCCACAAAGCCGTAGCATCGCTACGACTTCACGCCTGGAGACTATCCAGCGTCTCCTCACAGAGAGAGGCTTTTCGCAACAAGTTGCGGAAAGGATGTCTCGACACCTGCGAAAATCATCCGCAGGAGTCTATCAGGCAAAGTGGAGAGTCTTCTGTGGTTGGTGTCGTGGAAAGGGTATCTCTCCACTCGATGCCACTATTCCAGCAATTGTGGAGTTTCTCGTGTATTTGCGGGAAGAAATGCGCCTTTCAGTCTCGGCAGTGAAAGGCTATCGCTCAGCCTTAAGTCTTGCCTTCAGGCTCAAAGGTATGGACATTTCCTCCTCGCTGGAACTTACTCTACTCATACGAAGTTATGAACTTACCTGCCCCCAGTCGGAAGTGAGACCACCTCCATGGAACGTGGTTCGAGTCCTCAGGTCTCTTAAGAGACCTCCTTCGAACCATTACACCAGGCTTCTGATCGCCACCTGACTTGGAAGACGGTGTTCCTGCTTGCTCTGGCCTCGGCCAAGCAAATCAGCGAACTTCATGGTCTCTCGTATGACACCGCCCATTCAAGGGGATGGGGGGAGGTAACGTTCAGATTCGTCCCTGAGTTTGTAGCTAAGATTCAGAATCCAGGAGTTCCGGATCCCCGGTTCAACTCCTTCCGGATTTAGAGTCTCCGTTCTGTAACAGATGACCCAGACCATCTCTTACTGTGCCCAGTAAGGAGTCTGAGGCTCTACCTTAAGAGAACAGCTGCAATCCGTCCTCGAGTGCAAGCATTGTTTTTGAGCACAGGAAGAACGAAGAGGAGGATCACTAAGAATACAATCTCAGCTTGGATTCGCAGGGTTATCCACCATTCCCTGAATCCTGACCCTCCTCCGTCACGTCCCCCCAGGGCACACGATGTCAGAGGCATCGCTACGTCCCTGGCATTCAAGAGAAATTACTCTGTGACGCAGGTTCTACAAGCAGGGGTGTGGAAGCGTCAAACGACCCTCACAGCCCACTACCAGGAGGCTCGATACGTTCTCTATCGGCCCTGTGGTGGCTGCACAACAGCTGGTTTAATCCTCGGGCTCCTTAATGGACAAGTAGCAGAAGGTTGAGGGCATTGTTACCCGGTTTTAGTCTGCATGAATGAAAAGGTATGCCTGGCCCTTATTCTTTTCTTCATTCTCCCCTCTCTTGGGGAAAGCAGCATCGTGGGTTTTCTGCACAGCTGACCTCAAACCACTGCAGGTAAACCATGTTTCCTTGTGTTCCTAGTATTAAGTTAATACTGTCACGTCCCCATACCCTTACGAGGTGGTATTGGGATCGTCCTAACCTAGATTTCCATCTAAAGGACTCCAAGTCAACTTCCTAGGACGAGTCACACTTCACTCCTTCACACACTAACTTACGTAGGCCGCGGTCCTTGCAGAGCAAGGCACTTGCGAGGTGCAGGGACCCCTTATCTTGAGTTCTACACACTCAGATACTGAGTCCCCGGGCAAAAGCCAAAGCTAGTACGGGTGGGACTTACCATCCTACCTAAGGGTTAAGTCACCCTAATTAAATAGCATGGTTTGTATTTCGGTTACGCAACAAATGACAAATTCGTAGATAATTTGTATTTTTCCTAACCATACAAACCTTAGCTATTTAATCAAACTTGCCCGCCAGCCCTGTCCCCGGGAAGTCCTACCTCTAAGCAAAGTGAGCTACTCACCGGTGTTTGAGGGGGGGAGGGGTAGCTAGCTACCCCTCCCTACCCCCTCGCTAACTAGCGAAGGGGTAGTAAACCCTTGTTAAAAATCTAATGGCTCGTCGTTTCTGCTACGCCGAAAGTAATACCCCCTAATTAAATAGCTAAGGTTTGTATTGTTAGGAAAAATACAATTTTCAATATTAATCTTACCCGATAATCATGTAGCTGTCAACTCCGTTGCCCGACAGAATTCTACGGAAGGGATACGCCAGCGATCGCTATACAAGAGGGGGGTGTACTCACCAGCGCCACCTGTGGCCAGGTACTGCAGTACTTCTTGTTGACACCACCTCAATTTTTCCTCTGTCGTGCCTCCGGCTAGACCTACATGGATACGCTGTTGATTCTGGAGTTTTTGCTCACGATTTGGTGATGTATTTGCTCTAGAGTTTAGCTTTCGCTATTCAGGAAGTTTTATCATTAGCTTAGCTAGCTTTTGGAATTAATTTGATTAATTATGGTGACGAAGAGAGTATGAACTCTCTTTCACTTTTAAATGGCCGACCCTTCCCTTAGACGGAAGTGTTGGTGTCTAAGAGAGTATAGACTCTTTCTTAATTTTGCTTAACAAAAGTTATAGATTTATTTTATATCTCTCCGCCTTTTATAGGCCTCTTCGATTAACTTCCTTTTATTATAAACTTATTAAAATTAATTTTTATATTTGTTTATATTCGACCTTTCCTAATAGTAGGCGGTCTTTTCTTGGTACCGAAGTTAATTAACATTGAGCCCGTCATTTCGGTTTTACCTGTTAACATATTATGCTATTTTAATGTTTTTGAAAGAATTTCTTTGATAGTCTCGTACTGTTTTCAAAGTTGAACTAACGTTTTGTTTTGTCTCTGCAGTTGTTGACGTTCAGAACGTTCAACTTGCGCTCTATCGTTACGATAGAGAGAGAATTTTCACGGTGTCACGTTGCAGTAAGAGTAAACCGTTTCTAGCGTTTTGTTCATTCTTTCTTAGCTTAATGGTTTTAATTCTAATAAAGGAACTTTTTATTTGGGAAATCTTTCAGTTTTTTTCCTTTAACAATAATATGTTTTAACGATATATATGATTGGGCTCTTCTCTCAGGTTCTAAGTCAAGAGAGAGAGAGAGAGAGAGAGATAGAGACGGAGGGAGAGAGAGGAGGATAAACGTTTCGTTCAAGCGAGTAACGTTGTTATCGTTTTTGCTCTTCTCCCTAGTCTCTTTAGGGGAAGAAGGTAAACGTTTATAGAGTTTTTCTTGTTCTCAAGCTTTATGCGGTGAGAGATTTTAAACGTAGTTTATTTGATCTAGTGTTTAGTCTCTTTCCAGCCACTGAATTATTTATCTTTCAATAGATTTTTCTGTTACATTGTAATTCTGTTTTCGCAATTACTAACTTTTAAGGAAGGATAGAATTGCGTGTTTTCAGGTACAAACCACTTAAAGTTTCGAGTTCAGTGAAATAAGTGCAAACAGAAAATCAAAAGTGATAAGTGATAAGCGCAAAGTGTTACAGTGTTGCGTTCGAGGGTTCGTCTGTTCGTGCCAGTTGTTCGCCTAGTCTGGGACCTCTTACAAGCTCCCAAGCCCAGGGGAGAAGTAATGTCGAAGGACTTATGGGTTCAGCAGGCCTTGATCGACGAACAGACGTTTTCCCTCCGTGGTTTCGGGTGTATCTACACACGTTGCCGACGTGATCACCCCACCCACACAAAGACGAGAGAGCCCTTTTATTCCTCGTCTTCGGAAGAGGTTTCTCGCAGAAACCATGGACCAAATCTTGCAGCTTTTAAGTGCAAGTCGGTCCCTTCCGCACAAGTCCAACTCCTAGGTGTAGCCATTAGCCCTGGGTCAGTTCGGACTTGCTGCAGTACGACAACTGCACACCTCCCAGAGAGGCAAGGTGGTATCGCAACAGGCAGTAGCTCCGTCTGTTGCTGCACCAGCTGTTTTAGACCCTCAGTCTCAACGGACAGTAGCTCCGTTTGTTGTTGTCTTTCTTAAACTCTAGTGGTCTATGCTGCAGACAATGCAGTCTCAGCTTGCGGTGTTGATGCAGGAGTTTCAGGCAGAGAAGGTTAATACACCTCCTCCTGCGAACGCTCCTCCTCCTCTGCGCAGTACAATCTGCCAGACGTATGAGGTTGAGGTTCCTCAAGCTACTTCCATGCGTGAGCTGCCGCGTTGGGAGTTGCCAGATACCAGCGCTGTGCAGCAACCTCCACTTTCCTTGAGGCAGGAGCCTCTTACCACGCAGCAACCTCCTCAACAATGGGGGCAGGAGCCTTATGCCTTACAACCTCCTCTACCCTTGAGGCAGGAGTATTTTGCATTACAACCACCCTCGAGGCAGCAACCTCTTGAGGTACGACAACCTCTACCATCCTTGAGGCAGCCACCTCAACTCTCGCAGCAACCACCTCCACTTTCCTCGAGGCGAGAACCTCAACTCTCGAGGCAAGCACCTCAAGAACCTCAACTCGTGAGTCAAGAGCCTCTCTCTGCGCAGCCACCTCAACCCTTGAGGCAAGCGCAACTCTTGAGGCAGGAACCTCATACTATGAGTCAGCCACCTCAACGCATGCATCTGCCACTTTCTCCTCAGCTTGAGCCTCTTCCCATTCAACTTGAACCGCAGTCTATGCAGCATGAGCCTCTCTCTGCGCAGCTACCCCCTCAACCCTTGAGGCAGACGCAACTCTTGAGGCAGGAACCTCACAGGAGCCTCATGCTATGCGGCATCCTCCTCAAACCATGAGGCAGGAGCCTCATGCTATGCGGCATCCTCCTCAACCCATGAGGCAGGAGCCTCATGCTATGCGACATCCTTTGGGCTCTCGTGGCATGGTTGGTTTCGACCTGGCCTTTCATTAGAAGGGGCTAGTGTTCGATCCCAAGTATGAGGTAGAAATTTATTTCTATTTGAACACGATGTTGTGTTGATATTTATCCATATTGACTCATTAGAGGTAATTTGAATGAATTACTACCAATTGTGTCACGTGGTGGCCCGGGGAAATCTGGTAAAACTCTCTGGTTAAGAGACTGATGTCTCACCAGGTAAATCCTCGGACAGCTAGATTAGTGTCAGGTTCAGATTTCTTTTAAGCAGCATGAGCCTCATCCCATGCAGCATGAGCCTCATCCCATGCAGCATAAGCCACACGCCATGCAACATGCTCTGCTTACCTTACAGCATGCTCTACATACAGCATGCTCTGCATACAGCATGCTCTGCATACCTTACCGCATGCTTCTCAGTCACACATCTTTGGTTGTTGCCAACTCACTAGACTGTCAAGCAGTTTCATATCGTTGCCTTCTAGTCTGCTGCTTTTGCACCAGTGAAACCTTCACTGAGAGAACTTAGCTTTTCTCGGATATGGTTCCTGTAGATGAGAAAGTGCTATTCTCCCTCCTTCTGATATTCCCTTGAGGACTCTGTCATTTGGAGAGGAGCCTTTAGCTTCGTAGCCTCCTATGGACTTTTATTTAAGCATAACATGCTTCCAGGGAAGGTAATGGTTCCACTTCAGTCGCTAACCCCGTCTGTTACCACACCTGCTCCCATAGACCTTGAGCTGTGTTGCAAGACATGCAGTCCAAGCTTAGTCCTTGTTAGAGGATTTTTTGTTTACGGAGTCAGTGTGTCACTGGGAAGACGTTCAACAACCAGCAGAAGTGACTTGTTGTGACGCAGTGCGGCAACCTCAGCAACCCGATAAGGAGTTGTCTGTACGACCCAGACAGTCTAGACAGCTTCGGGTTGTCACTGTACTTCCTCGCTTCCCCATGGTTGACAGTTCACAGACTGTGCAGCAGTACCATGATCTTGTGTCCGGCTCCGTCAGACGACTGGCTTTTAAGAGCTCCCACAAGTCGTCGCTGTCTGGAGATTCTCAGATGGACTATGGATCTGACCAAGGAACTGGGCCTCCTGGTCAATTTTGAGGAGTCCCAGCTCGTCCCATCCCAGACCATTGTCTACCTGGGTATGGATCTTCAGAGTCCAGCTTTTCGGGCTTTTCCGTCGGCCCCAAGGATCTTCCAAGCCCTAGAATGCATCCAGAGCATGCTGAGAAGGAACCGATGCTCAGTCAGGTAGTGGATGAGTCTAACAGGGACACTTTCATCGCTGGCCCTGTTCATCGTGTTAGGGAGACTCCACCTCCGCCCCCTTCAGTATCATCTAGCTGCTCACTGGATAAAGGACATGACGCTAGAGACGGTCTCAGTTCCTGTTTCCGAAGAGAGGAGGTCTACTCTCGCGTGGTGTAAGAACAGCTTTCTTCTCAAGGAAGTCTACCTTTGGCTGTTCAGAAACCCGACCGCCGTCTCCTCTCGGACGCATCAGACACGGGCTGGGGTGCGACTTTGGACGGACAGGAATGCTCGGGAACATGGAATCAGGAGCAAAGGACACTTCACATCAATTGCAAGGAGTTGTTGGCGGTTCATCTGGCCTTGATAAACTTCAAGTCCCTCCAGCTTAACAAGGTGGTGGAGGTGGACTCTGACAACACCACAGCCTTGGCTTACATCTCCAAGCAGGGAGGGACTCATTCGTGGAAGTTGTTCTAGATCGCAAGGGACCTCCTCATCTGGTCAAAAGATCGAAAGCTCACGCTGGTAACGAGGTTCATTCAGGGCGATATGAATGTCATGGCAGATCGCCTCAGCCGGAAGGGTCAGGTCATCCCCACAGAGTGGACCCTTCACAAGAATGTTTGCAGCAGACTTTGGGCCCTGTGGGGTCAGCCAACCATAGATCTGTTCGCTACCTCGATAACCTAGAGACTCCCGTTGTATTGTTCTCCGATTCCAGACCCAGCAGCAGTTCACGTGGATGCTTTTCTGCTGGATTGGTCCCATCTCGACCTGTATGCATTCCCGCCGTTTAAGATTGTCAACAGGGTACTTCAGAAGTTCTCCTCTCGCAAAGGGACACGGCTGACGTTGGTTGGCTCCGCTCTGGCCCGCTAGAGAATGGTTCATAGAGGTACTGCAATGGCTGGTCGACATTCCCAGGACTCTTCCTCTAGGAGTGAACCTTCTACGTCAACCTCACGTAAAGAAGGTACACCCAAACCTCCACGCTCTTCGTCTGACTGCCTTCAGACTTTCGAAAGACTCTCAAGAGCTAGGGGCTTTTCGAAGGAGGCAGCCAGAGCGATTGCCAGAGCAAGGAGAACATCCACTCTCAGAGTCTATCAGTCTCAAGGGGAAGTCTTCCGAAGCTGGTACAAGGCCAATGCAGTTTCCTCAACCAGTACCACTGTAACCCAGATTGCTGACTTCCTGTTACATCTAAGGAACGTAAGATCCCTTTCAGCTCCTACGATCAAGGGTTACAGAAGTATGTTGGCAGCGGTTTTCCGCCACAGAGGCTTGGATCTTTCCACCAACAAAGATCTACAGGACCTCCCTAGGTCTTTTGAGACCTCAAAGGAACGTCGGTTGTCCACTCCAGGCTGGAATCTAGACGTGGTCCTAAGGTTCCTTATGTCATCAAGATTTGAACCTCTCCAATCAGCCTCTTTTTAGGACCTCACATTAAAACTCTTTTCCTCGTGTGCTTGACAACAGCTAAAAGAGTAATTGAGATCCACGCCTTCAGCAGGAACATAGTTTTCACATCTGAAACGGCTACATGTTCCTTGCAGCTCGGTTTTTGCTAAAACGAGCTTCCTTCACGTCCTTGGCCTAAGTCGTTCGAGATCCCAAGCCTGTCCAACTTGGTGGGGAATGAACTGGAGAGAGTACTTTGCCCAGTTAGAGCTCTTAGGTACTATCTAAAAAGGTCTTAACCTTTACGAGGACAATCAGAAGCCTTATGGTGTGCTATCAAGAAGCCTTCTTTTCCAAGGTCTAAGAACTCAGTTTCTTACTATTCAGGCTTCTGATTAGGGAAGCACATTCTCATCTGAAGGAAGAAGACCTTGCTTTGCTGAAGGTAAGGACACATGAAGTGAGAGCTGTGGCTACTTCAGTGGCCTTCAAACAGAACCGTTCTCTGCAGAGTGTTATGGATGCAACCTATTGGAGAAGCAAGTCAGTGTTCGCATCATTCTATCTCAAAGATGTCCAGTCTCTTTACGAGTACTGCTACACCCTGGGACCATTCGTAGCAACGAATGCAGTAGTAGGCGGGGGCTCAGCCACTACATTCCCATAATCCCATAACCTTTTAACCTTTCTCTTGAATACTTTTTATGGGTTGTACGGTCGGCTAAGGAGCCTTCCACATCCTTGTTGATTTGGCGGGTGGTCAATTCTTTCTTGAGAAGCGCCGAGGTTAAAGGTTGTGATGAGGTCCTTTAGTATGGGTTGCAGCCCTTGATACTTCAGCACCTTAGAGTTGTTCAGCCTCCTAAGAGGAACGCTGCGCTCAGTAAGGAAGACGAACTTATTAAAGGCAGAGTAATGGTTCAAGTCGACTTCCTTACCAGGTACTCATAATTTCATTGTTATTTTGAATAACTGATAATATGAAATACGGGATACTTAGCTTCTTGATATACATGTACACTGGTTTTCACCCACCTCCCTGGGTGTGAATCAGCTACATGATTATCGGGTAAGATTAATATTGAAAAATGTTATTTTCATTAGTAAAATAAATTTTTGAATATACTTACCCGATAATCATGATTTAATTGACCCACCCTTCCTCCCCATAGAGAACCAGTGGACCGAGGAAAAATTGAGGTGGTGTCAACAAGAAGTACTGCAGTACCTGGCCACAGGTGGCGCTGGTGAGTACACCCCCCTCTTGTATAGCGATCGCTGGCGTATCCCTTCCGTAGAATTCTGTCGGGCAACGGAGTTGACAGCTACATGATTATCGGGTAAGTATATTCAAAAATTTATTTTACTAATGAAAATAACATATTATCTACAAATTTGTCATATTTCTCCTTCGAAGGTTTCTTTGAAATGAGAAAAATCCAAGGCCTTTTCTTCCATTGCCCAAACCTCCTCCAAAGCTCCCACTCGGTTGGTCTCTTTCGAGAGACTGTTGAGTGTTAGCTTAGACCGATGTATTGTTTACCAACCTCAGGTCTCGAGAGATGACGTTGATTCCCCTAGCAAAGTAGCTCCACCTCTCCCCCTGGGGGAGGATATATCACTAACCTCCTTATTTCAGCTTTGGTCCTCCTTGGGGCTTACGAGTTCGCCCTTCAAGGAGGTTTTGCTTAACTACATCCGATTGGGTGCCGCTGTCAAGCAATCGTCGTCACCGTCAGAGGTTGATCCTCTGTCTCTTGTCGACGTTGTGGTGTCAGAGGTATCCAATGAGGTATCACCCATCACCTCTGCCTCTCCAAACTCTACGGTAGCTGACGGCTTAGTTTCTCCCGTTCCTGTCAGTCTCTCCTGCTAGTGTTTCTCTCCCTCAGGGGAGTTCACTTACAGAGACTCCTCTTCGGAGGACTGCAGAAGTTCAGCTTGCTGATCCAAGGGCCCCCAGAAGGCGCATTAGTCGGAAGGCTCGCCTTCCTCTTCGCCTTAGAGGCCTTCCTTCACCTGCGGTGAGGAGGCGCATCTTTGGTTCAACATCTTTGATGCAGTCGACCGCCGAGAAGCCTCGAGACCATTCATCTATCACTGCTCCTGCACTAGTCCTGGACCTTTCTGTAGATCGTTCGCCATCTCCATTGGTGGAAGGTCGTCCTTTTAAATGACACGTCGACCTTCCATCCGACAGACCTGCCGACCTGCCGTCACCATTTTTACATGGGCCTAACAAGGCTCCACCTAATCCCGCCATTGAGCGCCAACCACATACGCGCTACGCCCCAACGAGACCTGACGAACGCTCCTTAGTAGCTCGTCAGCCCCCATCACTAAACCCTAACACAGGGCATCAAGGGCATATGCGCCAACATGCGCATACGCTCCAACAGGAGCATAGCTCCGTCACGCACTATGTGTGCCCTCATGCGCATATGCGCCCACGATCTCCTGCGCGCCAGGTCTTGCCTGCGCACCCTGTGCTTACGTGCCAACATTCTCCTACGCCCTCGCGCCCAGCTGCGCGCCATCAACCTCCTGCGCAATAGGGCTCTCCTGCACCCCAATGCTCTCCCGCGCGCCATCAGTCTCCTACCCGCGCTCATACTCGCCCAACATCTAACTCTCCTGCGCGCCATGCTGCGCATCATCATACGCGCCAGGAAAAACCTGCGCGCCGGGAAAAACTTGGGCACTGGGAAAAACCTGCACGCCAGCGATCTACTGAAAATAGTATTTCTGGGAAGTCAGCAATGCTCTCTTCTCCCACACGCCAACCAGTACCATCGCGCCAGCGCTCACCTGCACGCCAGCCTTCTCCCGCACGTATCCCCAAGGATACGCACGCTCGTCCTGCGCACGCTCGCCCATCCTCTCCAAAGGATGCGCGCCAACATTCTCTCGCGCTCCCGCACGCCCCACATGATTCAACTGCGCGCCAGGGCGTCAGGGATCTTTCTCCTTCACGCGCGCCCTACGGCTGTTATAGATGCGCGTGAACTCTCTCCCGCGCGCCCGCGCACTCAACGTATTAATCATGCGCGCCCGCATACTCTTCCGTATGCTCGCCTACAGTCTCCCGCTCGCGCGACTACAGTTTCCCGCACGCCCACCCGCGCGCCAACAGTCTCCCGCACGCGCGCCCGCGCACCTACAGTCTCCCGCGCACCTACAGTCTCCCGCGCACCTACAGTCTCCCGCGCACCTACAGTCTCCCGCGCACCTACAGTCTCCCGCGCACCTACAGTCTCCCGCGCACCTACAGTCTCCCGCGCACCTACAGTCTCCCGCATGCGCGAACGCTCACCCACGCGCCAACAATCTCCCGCACGCCTGCCCGTGCGCCAAGAGTCTTCTGCGCGCGCGAGCCCCAATATTCTCCCGCTCGCGAGCCGCGATATTGTCCCGCGCGCGAACCCCAATATTCTCCCGCGCGCGAGCCGCGATATTCTCCCGCGCGCGAGCCGCGATATTCTCCCGCGCGCGAGCCCCGATATTCTCCCGCGCGCGAGCCCCGATATTCTCCCGCGCGCGAGCCCCGATATTCTCCCGCGCGCGAGCCCCGATATTCTCCCACGCGCGAGCCCCGATATTCTCCCGCGCGCGAGCGTCAATATCGTCCCGCGCGCGAGACTACTGAACTACACACGGCATTGTCGCCATTGCCTCATTCCACTTCCCGCAAGCGCATACCGCTTTGCATTGAGGGAGAAGGGAAACATCCAGAGGGGTCCAGGATCCCAAAGCCACCACAGGCAAACCCACCAATGATGGGGATTCCTCCCAGGGATCCTTCAGTCCCTGTCCCTTCAAGGGGTATGTCTGACAGCGCATCTGTCACCCAACAGCCCTGGTTCGGTGCACTGATCAGAGCTGTAACGCATGCTTTTAATTCTGTCTTCTCTGAATTGGGACACAGAACCATGGCTTCTTCTACCCCTTTGAAGAGAAAAAGAGGAGTTCCAGACGCGGTCATTTCCCCAAGGGCAAAACTGACTCCATGCAGACCTTCGAGGCAGGTTCCTTCTTTTCCTCAGACTGCCTCTCCTTCCCTTTCGGACGAAGATTTCCCGTCCCCAAGTGAATCACGCAAAGAGAGACTTTCCCCCATCGCACCAATGGGGGAAACCTCTCCTCACACCGAGGGGTCTACTCAGTTGGGATTGAAAGGAACATGCCACCCTCGTCAATGTTGGAGTCCTACATCCTTCCCAGTAAGGAATCTAAGGACTCCAAAACATTGCCAAAGTCCTCTACTAGGACTAGGATGGAGCCAGCTAGCCACTCAGGGAATGTCCGCAACTCTCCCAAGAAGAGCCTTTGGGGATAGAAGGAGACGTCGCTGCAAGTCCTAACAGCAGGAGGAGAACAACAAGAGTCAGAACATGCGTTTTGGCAAGCTCTGACCATAAGGAGGGCTCTCTATGGGTTTTCCGACCCAGAGATCCCTCCTCGAGAGGGCAAGGACACGGTCTTGGACCATGTCTTTGGTACTCAGTAATCCTCCAAGACCAGTGCAGCACTGCCCTAGTCTCGAGGGGTTAAGAGTACCAGGGACAAGATCTCACAACAGCTCTCCGAGATGTCCTCCTCCAACTGTTCTGGTGCCACCAACAAGCTCCTCCCACCTCCTCGCGTACAGCAGAGGAGGTACTCCGAAATCCTTGAGGAGCCTTGTTTAGCTCTTCCTCTTCACCATTCGCTGGAAGAGCTAACCAAGGGAGTCCCTCTTGACAGACTTTCCAACCGGCAGGTCTCGCTCTCGGCAGCCGAGATCATCAACCAGGAGAAAGTTGGGAAGTGTGCTATGCAAGCCACTTCGTGGCTCGATATCTGGTTAGGGAACTTAGGTATCCTGATACGTTCTGAGGATTTCTCCAAAGAACGTACCAGGAAAGCTATGGAAACCTTCCTTCTCTCAGGTACTCGCCCGATCGAGTTTCTGGCCCGCCAAGTCTCAAACCTGTGGGCAAATACCATCCTGAAACGTTGGGATGCAGTAGCTGTGAGATTCTATCAGGTCTCTAGCACCGAGATCAGTGGTTCCCAACCTTTTTTTCAGGGGACCCCAATCATGCACCTCAAGCTATGACCGCGACCCCACTAGTTTAGTTGTATAAGTATTCTTATATATTACTAGTTGTTGGCTGTAAATGTAAGGGACAGTGAATATCCTTCTATAAGATGGGTACTATAAGATTGGAAAAGACAAAATTAACATCATTAAATTTTATTATAGCATTATAAATTCTAAGGCTTAATATTAATCAAAAACCCCACTTCTGGAATAATGTTTTATCACAATCCACAAAAACAAACTAAAAGTATATATAAAGGTTTTCTGTTATATGGTAAACTGATTTTATTGGGATCCTTGGTCCTGGATCATGAGGCTAAGTTTCTCTATTCGTGGTTCAGTCTTAGAAAGAGGGTAGGTAGCAAGGAAAGTGAAGGGGCAGAACAAGGAGTAGGCGGCGTAGAGAGGAGGGGAAGGGTCACGGAAGGAGTAACAAGGAAAAGAGATGTGATATATTTGCAAATCACAGTAAATAAGAGTAAGCAGAAACGAAAATATCAATGATATACAGCACTCCAAATATCGCCAAAACTACAACCTCAAAAACCAACCATATACAATCCTCCAAATCTCTAAACAACCGCCAAAACAACAACCTCCTAAACCAATGACATAAAATCCTCCAATTCTCTTAACATGCCAAAACAATAACCTCAAAAACCAGCGACATAAAATCCTCAAAATCTCTAAACAACTGCCAAAACAATAACCTCCAAAACCAATGACATAAAATTCTTAAAATCTCTAAACAACTGCCAAAACAACAAGCTCCAAAACCAATGACATAAAATCCTCCAAATCTGTAAATATCGGCCAAAACAACAACCTTAAAAACCAGCAACATAAAACCCTCCAAATCTCTAAACAACTGCCAAAACTATAACCTCCAAAACCAATGGAATAAAATCCTCCAAATCTCTAAACAACTGCCAAAACAACAACCTCCAAAACCAATGACATAATATCCTCCAAATCTCTAAACAACTGACAAAACAACAACCTCAAAAACCGGCAACTTAAAATCCTCCAAATCTTTAAACAACTGCCAAAACAATAAACTCCAAAACCAATGACATAAAATCCTCCAAATCTCTAAACAACTGCCAAAACAACAGCATCCAAAACCAATGACATAAAATCCTCCAAATCTCTAAACAACTGCGAAAACAACAACCTCAAAAACCGGCGACTTAAATCTTCCAAATCTTTAAACAACTGCCAAAACAATAAACTCCAAATACCAATGACATAAAATCCTCCAAATCTCTAAACAACTGCCAAAACAACAACCTCCAAAACCAATGACATAAAATCCTCCAAATCTCTAAACAACTGCGAAAACAACAACCTCAAAAACCGGCGACTTAAATCCTCCAAATCTTTAAACAACTGCCAAAACAATAAACTCCAAAACCAATGACATAAAATCCTCCAAATCTCTAAACAACTGCCAAAACAACAACCTCAAAAACCAATGACATAAAATCCTCTAAATCTCTAAACAACTGCGAAAACAACAACCTCAAAAACCAGCGACATAAAATCCTCCAAATCTCTAAACAACTGCCAAAACAACAACCTCCAAAACCAATGACATAAAATCCTCCAAATCTCTAAACAACTGCGAAAACAACCTCAAAAACCGGCGACTTAAATCCTCCAAATCTTTAAACAACTGCCAAAACAATAAACTCCAAAACCAATGACAAAAAATCCTCCAAATCTCTAAACAACTGCCAAAACAACAACCTCCAAAACTAATGACATAAAATCCTCTAAATCTCTAAACAACTGCGAAAACCACCTAAAAAACCAGCGACATAAAATCCTCCAAATCTTTAAACAACTGCCAAAACAACAACCTCCAAAACCAATGACATAAAATCCTCCAAATCTCTAAACAACTGCGAAAACAACAACCTCAAAAACCGGCGACTTAAATCTTCCAAATCTTTAAACAACTGCCAAAACAATAAACTCCAAAACCAATGACAAAAAATCCTCCAAATCTCTAAACAACTGCCAAAACAACAACCTCCAAAACCAATGACATAAAATCCTCTAAATCTCTAAACAACTGCGAAAACAACAACCTCAAAAACCAGAGACATAAAATCCTCCAAATCTCTAAACAACTGCCAAAACAACAACCTCCAAAACCAATGACATAAAATCCTCCAAATCTCTAAACAACTGCGAAAACAACAACCTCAGAAACCGGCGACTTAAAGCCTCCAAATCTTTAAACAACTGCCAAAACAATAAACTCCAAAACCAATGACAAAAAATCCTCCAAATCTCTAAACAACTGCCAAAACAACAACCTCCAAAACCAATGAAATGAAATCCTCCAAATCTCTAAACAACTGCCAAAACAACAACCTCAAAAACCAATGACATAAAATCCTTCAAATCTCTAAACAACTTCCAAAACAACAACCTCCAAAACCAATGACATAAAATTCTCCAAATCTCTAAACAACTGCCAAAACAACAACCTCTAAAATCGATGACATAAAATAATCCAAATCGTCAGCAAGGGAAGTACTCAGTTTCTATTATTGGCATACCACTTTTTCGTGAGTAATTAAGAATTTTGAAAAAACAAACAGAGTGTAACCTATGCAGCACATTCGAAATCACTATACAGGTATAAATGCATCAACTATATAAGACGAACAAATAGTAGACAGTGTTTCCCGCTGTGGCAGTACAGCGGGAGTGGCTGCCTGATTGGACGTGGACGTTGATGCTATCCACATATCAAATGCATACTGCACTCAGGGATACCACATTTAGAATTTTTTTTTTTTATTAATATATGAATAGATAGATATATAAAAGTCGATAAATAAAAATCCCCAAATACTTTTATATATTTTTTCTTTACTGTGAGTTCTGCCATATTTTGAATTTTTATTTTTATTTTGATATTTTGAGAGTTTGGCGACCCCAGGAAAAGCACTTGGCGACCCCACTTGGGGTCGCGACCCCAGGGTTGGACCGAGATCAATAGGCTCAGACATTCCTCCCTAGAGGGATTCGTCTTGTTCGAGCCTAAGGATGTGGAATATCCGCTGAGAGGTGGAGGAAGTCTCATCAAGACTCCCTCCTTCATAGGGCTTTAACATCCAAGCCCTATAAGCCTCCACCACCACAACAGTCCCGTCCAGTCAAGACCACTAAGACGACAACAGCAGCGAAGATCTTGGTGTCTAATCTCTTTCCTGTCAAAGAAAGGAAAGGCAAAAAGTCCTCCAGGGGAGGCAAGAATCCTAGAGGGAGCAGCCGAGGCTGCAAACGCTAGGATAGGCATTCCCCCTACATGACCACCAGTGGGGGGATGCCTACAAAGTTGCTCAAACAGGTGGAAGCAACTCGGGGCCGATTCCTGGACAATCTCCGTGATCAGTCTAGGATATCGCGTCCCGTTCATAACATCTCTACCTCCCCTGACGACGAATCCAGTGTCATTGAACTCCCTTGCCATGGGATCGGCAAGGGGGCAAGCCCTTCGGGCAGAAGTCCAAACCCTGTTGAAGAAGGGCGCTCTCCAATAGGTCCTCGTTGGATATCCAGGCTGCTTCAGTCGACTCTTTCTTGTAAAGAAGGAGTCTGAAGGCTGGAGATCAGTCATCGACCTCTTAGCTCTGAACAAGTTTGTCAAGCAAACTCCGTTCAGCAAGGAGACGGCGGACATGGTCAGCCTAGCAGTAAGACCGCAAGACTTCATGTGCACACTGGACCTAAAGGACGCGTACTTCCAGATCCCAGTCCATCTGTCTTCAAGGAAGTACTTAAGATTCAGCCTAGACAACAGAAAGTAACAGTTAAAGGTGCTGTGCTTCGGTGCCTCCACAGCACCACAAGTCTTTACTAGAGTGTTCACCCTAGTATCATCTTGGGCACACAGGATTGGTATCCGTCTCCTCCTTTATCTGGATGACTGGTTAATCTTAGCAGAGTCAGTGTCAACCCTTCTTCAACACCGAGACAAACTTCTGAGACTTAGCCAAGATTTGGGGATCATGGTAAATCTCGAGAAGTCTTCACTGCTTCCCACTCAAAGACTGGTATACCTAGGCATGATTAGAGACACCAATCTCCACAAAGCCTTCCCATCAGTCGACAGGATAGCAAGGCTGAGGAAGGTCACAAGACCTTTTCTCAGACGAGAAGAACTTCCAGCCCAATCGTAGTTACGTCTCCTCGGTCACCTTTCATCGCTGGGCTGTCTAGTTCCCAATGGTCGCCTCAGGATGAGATCCCTCCAGTGGCGACTCAAGTGCCGGTGGAATCAAGCATACGACTCCCCGGACATCCAGATCCCCATGGAACCTGTGGAACTGACGGATCTCCAGTGTTGGTTGGCTGACGAGAAGCTACAAAAAGGAGTGGATCTTCTCGTCCTCCCCCCGGATTTGATGCTGTTTTTGTACGCTTCAAAAAAAGGGTGGGGGCCCCACGTGCTGCACCACATGACCTCAGGCCTCTGGTCAGAGTCAGAAAAGTACCTCCACATAAATCTCCTAGAGATGAAGGCCATCTTTCTGGCCCTTCAACAGTTCCAACAGTACTGTGGTGGTGATGAGCGACAACACCACAGTAGTGGACTACATCAACAAACAAGGAGGTACTTTTTCGCAGCAACCATCACATCTAGCAGTAGAGATACTGAGATGGGCCGAAATCCACTCGATACCACTATCGGCACGCTTCATTCCGGGCAAAAGGAATGTGCTCGCCAACAACCTGAGCAGAGCATCTCAGATAGTGAGAACCGAGTGGTCTTTGGATCATCTAGTAGCCAACAAAGTCCTAACTTTGTGGGGTTCTCCGACTGTGGACCTCTTCGCAATGGCCCTGAACTTCAGGCTCCCGCTGTACTGTTCCCCAGTCCCAGACCCCAAGGCTCTCTGGCAAGATGCTGTCCAACAACGGTGGGACAACATCGACGTTTACGCCTTTCCCCCATTTTTTCTGATGAGGAGGGTACTCAACAAGACCAGAACATCGGTCAATTTTTCAATGGCCCTCATAGCTCCGCTATGGCATCACGCAGAATGGTTCCCGGACCTTCTGCAACTCCTAACTGAGCCACCAAGAGAACTCCATCCACGACACAATCTACTCAAACAACCACAAGCCAACATCTTCCACAAAGCCTATCGAGCATCTCCTCTCTGAGATAGGATTTTCGCAACAAGTTGCGATCAGGATGTCTGGACATCTGCAAAAGTCTTCGGCAGCCGTCTACCAGGCAAAGTGGAGAGTCTTCTGTGGTTGGTGTCATGGAAGGGGTATCTCTCCACTCGATGCCACTATTCCAACAATAGTGGAGTTCCTCATGTATTTGCGCGAAGAAATGCGTTATTCAGTCTCGGCAGGGAAAGGCTATCGCTCAGCCTTAAGTCTCGCCTTCAGGCTGAAAGGAATGAACATTTCCTCATCGCTAGAACTTTCTCTACTCATACTTAGTTATGAACTTACCTGCCCTCAGTCGGAAGTGAGTCCTCCTTCATGGAACGTGGTTTAAGTACTTAGGTCTCTTAAGAGACCTCCCTATGAACCATTACGCCAGGCATCAGATCGCCACCTAACCTGGAAGACGTTATTCCTGCTAGCTTTGGCCTCGGCCAAGCGAGTCAGCAAACTTCATGGTCTCTCGTATGACATTGCCCATTCAAGGGGATGGGGGAGGTAACGTTCAGCTTCATCCGTGAGTTTATTGCTAAGACTCAGAATCCAGGAGTAGCGGATCCTCAATTTGATTCCTTCCGGATTTCGAGTCTCTGTACTGTCACAGATGACCCAGACCATATCTTACTATGCCCAGTAAGGAGCTTGAGGCTGTACCTCAAAAGAACAGCCGCAGCCCGTCCTTGTGTGCCAGCACTATTCATCAGCACAGGAAGGACAAAGAGGAGGGTCACCAAGAACACCATCTGCATGGTTTCGCAGGGTCATTGACCGGGTACTGAATCCAGACCCTCCTCCGTCACGTCGCCCCAGAGCACATGATGTCAGGGGCATAGCTACATCCCTGGCCTTCAAAAGAAATTTTTCAGTGACGCAGGTTCTTCAAGCTGGGGTGTGGAAACGTCAAACAACGTTCACATCCCACTACCTGCAAGACGTGACCCACAGGAGACTCGATACGTTCTCTATCGGTCCTGTGGTGGCTGCACAACAGCTGGTTTTAAACCTCAAGCTCCTTATTGGACAAGTAGCAGAAGGTTGAGGGCATTGTTACCCGGTTTTAGTCTGCCTGAATGAAAAGGTTTGACTGGCCCTTATTCTTTTCTTCATCATCCCCTCTCTTGGGGAAAACAGCGTCGTGGGTTCTCTGCATAGCTGACCTCAAACCACTGCAGGTAAACCATGCTCCCTTGTGTTCCTAGTATTAAGATTAATACTGTTACGTCCCCATACCCTGACGAGGGGGTATTGGGAAAGTCTTAGTCTACAAGTTTCCATCTAAAGAACTTCAGAACAACTTTCTAGGACAAATCATACTTCTTCATACCTTCACACACAGCTTGCGTAGCCAAAAGCCAGACTGGCTTGGACGTCCACCCTTCCTAATGGGTGAGTCACCCATATTAAATAGCGTTGTTTGTATTCAAGTTACGGAACAAATGACAAATTCGTAGATAATTTGTATTTTTCTTAACTATACAAACCTTAGCTATTTAACCAAACTTTCCCGCCAGCCCTATCCCCCTTGAAGTCCTACCTCCAAGCAAAGTGAGCTCAAGCACAGGTGTATGAGAGGGGGGTGTGGGTATCAAGCTACCCTCCCCTACCCCCCCCCCCCTAACTAGCGGTGTGGGTAGTAAGCCCTCGTTAAACATTAATGGCTCGTCATTTCAGCTACGCCGAAAGTAATACCCCTATTAAATAGCTAAGGTTTGTATAGTTAGGAAAAATACAAATTATCTACGAATTTATCATATTTCAACAGATTAAGAGGCCTGAACAGCTTCACAACTTTCTGGTGGAAGCAGCTACAATATACCTTCACATAACAGTAGAAAGTGGACTCCAACTAATATTCCCAGTAGCTACAGAAAGGCCTTAGTCCTCAATCTCCTAGACTTGGGTAAGGAACAATTTAATTTTGTTACATGGGCCAATGTTTTAGTTATAGGTTTGTATGTGAAAGAGTTATGGGATCGGACGGCAATTTCGGGTAGTCAAAACCAATTGGTAAGTAAATAAAGAATCTAGGACAGGTTAAATGTGCATGGTTGTGCTCTCTAAGATCCCTTTGTTCTTAACTGAATATAAACCTCCATCCTTTAATATGAGAATTGATTCAAGCACAGTTGGAACTCGTCAGTAAAAACGTTTAACAATGTGTCAGTAATAACTGGTAGTTGGCGGCCAGCAGTTGGGAAGCCTTGCCGCTTTCACATGTACTGAACAGTAACTTCTACTTCTTCACCGAACACACATTGATAGAGATTTATGTGATCCCATGGATTTTCATGCGTCTCCTATAGCAATTTTCACGTTTTCCAACTGTTAAATGATGTTCTTGGACTTTGTTCTTGGTATTCCTTGTATGACAGGCATCTCATGAATATCTTTCTTAAGTTGGAAACTTTATTAATGCTACCATGTCTCCATTAAATTTTTAGGTTAACTATAGGTGAACACTCCCCTTTCTTGCCTTAGAGTTAGACCTCCCTGAAGTCAAAGAATCAGATTCCGTCCCTAAAGAAGTCCGTTTCCTTCTTTGTTCACACTCACTAGCAAAAGGCACCCTAGCGAGTGCTGTTGATTCAATGTTCTCAACCTTGCTTTTGTTCCATTACTAAATACAAAACTTTTCGCTCCTTATAGGATGTAAACTTTCAGCAAAGCTGGAAAACTAACCATAAGACTTTAAGCAAGGTACCGGCTACACTGCTCATACACGCACATGGGTTTTATCATCACTTTTGCTTTTAGCTCGAGGAGTAAGAATGTTAAGTTCTCTCTCCCCCGCTAGTAATCTGGCCTTTTAACTTTCTTGTTCTGGAGTTCTTGGTTTTTGAGGTTCCCATCTTGCACGCTTGCCCAGCCTGATAGGTTGACAATGCGGCGCCTTCTTTTGGTTTCTAAGGTAGTTCCCCATTCCCTTACGGCGTCAATGACCTTAGCTGTCAGGATGCCTGAAAACCTTAAATCAATCAATCAATCAATCCCCATTCCCTTTATCCTGCATGCAGTGTTTCTCTGCTTCCAGGACTCTCCTGGTATTGAGTAACTGTCTTCCCAGAGGGGTAGATTGGTAGGCCATGAAGAAGGTGTCTACGGTATCTTTCTCCTTTGGGGTTTTCCCCAAAGGTGAAGAAACCCTGACTTCTTTTGTCATCGGCGATGTTTCCTATCTGACTCTGCTCACTCTTTCTTCTCCTGAGGATGGTTGAGTAAGAGTTCACGGCTTCTTTAAAAGGAATAGCTCGTGGAGAGTAATGCACCAACAGTTTCTTATACCCTTAGCAGCAGCCCTCATTCCTCCTAATGCTGGTCGAGTAAAACTGATGGCCTCTCTAAAAGGAATAGCTCATGGAGAGTAATGCACCAACAGTTTCTTATGCCCTTAGTGGCAGCCTTCATTCCTCCTAATGCTGGAGGACGAGGGTGACCCAGAAACTGCTTGATTGGAAGCAGTTTCAACTGGTGCTCCTCAGAGTTACTAGTTGAGGTTTCCTTCTTTGTTCCTTCTAATGCTGGAGTACGAGGGTGACCCAGTAACTGCTTGAACAAAAGCAGTTTCAAAGTTGAAGGCAGCTGTCGATGCTTACCTCCAACTTGAGCTCAGCTTGTTGATGGGAAACAGAGAGTGCTGCCCAGAGTTTTCCCTCCAGGTGCTGGACAACTTTCCCTTCCGAGGGAAAGTTAACCTCCACCAAGTGTTGGGCAACTTTTCCTTCTGAGGTAGAATTACTCCCCACCAGACACTGCCCAGCAATCTTTCCGCTTGCAGGGAGAATCACCGACAGTGGCAACAGGGGTTGGTCGCATTTCCCGCCTGCGGGAGGGAATGCCTTCTATCCATATCCTCAGGGTACAAAACGCATGTCTTAGCAGCCAGCCAACCGCTTGCGGTTGCCATCTTTCCTCACCAAATCTCATGGGCTTCAACTCTTAAGGGTTTTTACCGACATTATGCCTTTAGATACAATGAACTCTTGGAGCTTCATGAGGTCAGATCCTTCAGAATCTGTACCTCATGGGTGGTAACCTCTTACAAGGGAGAAACCTCTCGTAGGCTATATCTCTTTGGGGTTTTACATACTGTACATCGAACATCGTCAAAGCACAGCAAAGCTCATGGAGCTTTACGAGGCCAGTCCCCTAAGGAGTTATACGTCATGGTTTCAAACTCCTACGAGGGAGAAACTTCTGTTCTTTGACAAGAGAATGACGAGCCTAATACGCTAGCACACTTAACCCCTCACCTAGAGAGGTTAGCGGGCGAGGAGCGTAGAGTGCTACTATCTATGAGCTTGCCTACTGATTCACTTCACAGAGTTCAACGCACACACAAGTATGCGCTAGAAGCATCCATCGTTATAACAAACAGTCGAGTGGGTTCAGCGCCCAACCCAACATTCGCCAAATTTAGAGCTGTACAGTTCACAGGCTTAATACCTCACTCACCCACTTGGAACTCATTGTATAACAAACAAGTATAGTCAGAACAGCGCAATCTCTCTATATGATACATCATATTAAAACTGTCTTGCCACTTTTTGTAAGCTGTAACTATGGGAGCTTCAGCTAGCTATACAGCTATACATCGGCGCAATTGTTCGTGGCAGCTGTCTCGAACGTTCGTCACTCGCTAACCTACTACTACTACTTAGTACAGTGTCTTGGATGTTGACAGTCAGTTGCCTCCTCTTCTCCCTGTCTCTATTATGATTGATTATGAGTTATCTGGCATCCTGATAATTAGGTCTATTGATTTGATGTATAGTTACCCTACAAGCTGACACCTTAATAAATGGTAAATGGATAGCATGAGCTATGTTGGTTGCGCACAAATGATCGCTCATATGACTCCAGACCTCACCAGGAAGGTAGAAACATAGAATTGTACATTGAGGCTCTGGAAACATAATCCTTGGGGGTTATTTTCTCAGACTTCTCTCTGTGGGATAGAGAACTCAGCGGACCACTCACATGGTTTCGGTCTCCCATCCCTTGCGATCTCCCCCTCACTCCAGCAGGCCCTCAAATCACAATGGCCTCATCACACATAACCCTTAGAGATTATTCTTTCAAACCTGTATTTCCCATGGGATGGAATCAGCTCATGTTTACGAATGATAGCAAACTTATATTCCCTTACAGGTACACTTGTCCCACCTAAGGGCAAGCAAATCCCTACTACCAATAGAGATCTGATAACTTCGCTAGCTATATGCTCAAGAACAGTGTTCACTATGCTATAGCTAGTCAATGATGATTTTCTTTTGAGCAATGATGATCTGCTTTGGCATACACAGTGTTCCCATAAGGAATGCCAAGGGCTACCTCAGGGATGCACACAGCATGGAAACATGTTTACGATTCGCAAGCTCATGTATGAGCATTTCCCAGAAGGGGGAAGTTAGGATTTGAAACACCCGCATGCAAGCAAGCAAGATAATATGGCCAACTAAAGTAGTTCACCGGTTACATGTAATACCCTCGCAGCTGAATACACACTCGTGAGGAGTAGCAATGGCTCCTTCCTTGACATGGGTAGTCTGCCCCAAAGGGATAGCATCCTTCATCCTTGTCATAAGGGATACCTGTCAGCAGGGAGAAAGAGGTCTCATTGGCGAACATTTACCTATGTTTTCCAGTTGAATATCAGGCACAAAGAACCATTCGGCCACACTCGGATCTTCGCTCTGCCCTGCGGCATACGTCACAAAGTATGGCTGCAGGAAGATTAGAGGAAATTTTTTGGGTCTAAGTTACTAGTCCATAAGCAGACATATGCATACAATTACCTGACTGACAGAGGTGACAGAAGATACGTCTTAATCTCATCCTTTGAAAGTAGTTGCTTGTGATTGATCATTGGCGACCGAGAGTTGCTGGACGGCGAGCAACTAGGGAAGTTCACTGGAATGCCGTTTTATGCAAGAGATAACTGAACACTGAACTACTATGGTATTTACTGGTCTGTAAGTGGCCATACACAACCAATCCCTTTCCAGCAAAGTCAGATGGTAGACAAGATTCAGCATCCCTTTGCAGGGACAGTTGCTTGCAACCGATTGTATGACATGTCAGCAATAAATTTCAGTTGTTTGACTGTTAAGCAACCACTCATCGCCTTCAAAGCACTCAGATGAGAATTAATCTTTCATTGGGAATCAAATGATCCTGATTCCTCTTAAATGAACTATGGTCCCTCTGGGTTTTGTCAGTAGACTCAATCTCAGCGTGGTGTTGGCTGCCTTACAGGGTAGTTAGCTGACCAGGTAGCTCAGAGTCTGTCTGGATCGCGCTCCAGTGAGGGGGAGGAAGTCAACCCTTTCCTTTCATTCAACATCAGGGACTTTGACCAGTAGTTATCACTGAAGATTATCCTCCGGGTATATACCTAGAGTCAGTCTTTGTGTCAATCTGCCAGTACAGAGTGCGAGGCTCCGGCCTACACTCAACCCCTCAAGAGTTCACAAGAATCTGCACTCTACTTGCAACTATGGTCATTGCCAAATGCAGGCTGTCCCTCCTCGTCCCTTGGATTAGTGGGTAAATTCTAGCAGACTGAGGGGAATGTTAGGCTGACACTAAATCTACCGTTGCAGGGGTTTTTACCTCGTCTCAAGATAAAACCACTGGAATTCATTCTAGCAACCTCCATGAGAACTGGTAGATTTGGAAGGGCAAAGACCTCTAAGTGACAAAGTGCTCTGTCCATCCAGGGAGAAAGACTTAGGGAAGCAGAATGTCCCTTCCTTAAGAGAAGACTCTTTCTGGCACACTTATGACTGTGGTTGCTGGGGTAGCTGAACCTCAGAGTTCTTCTCCCCCAGTGAAGGTAGTCATAGTGACAACTGGTCCTGTCAGTGTAAGCAGGGATTCTACGGACTTACGAGTCTGATAGGATCAGAAGGGGAATAGTCCCCCTCTCTTCTTCCCTGCAGTTGATGCTCGGGGGTGAGGTATCAAAGAAAAAGGAGTTGGGTGATCCTCCCCTGTCATGATACATGGCCTCGGAGCTATGTGCCAAAACACATTGGCAGTGCCACACAAGACTGCCCTGATTAGAATGCAAGGCTGCTGGCTCTTACTCCTTCCTCCTTCCTCCAACAACTCTTTTCAGGTGCCTCCGTGGTGTTGATGAGCGACAACACTACAGTAGTGGCGTGTATAAACAAACATGGAGGTACCTTTTCACAGCACCTATGCCAGCTTGCTGTGGAAATGCTAAGATGGATGGAAGACAACTCGGTGGCCCTATCAGCCCATTTCATCCTGGACAAAAGAAATGTCCTTGCGGACAATCTGAGCAGAGCGACTCAAATAGCTGGCTACGAGTGGTCTTTGAATCATCAGGTAGCCAACAGAGTCCTGACTTTGTGGTGTTCCCTGATAGTAGACCTGTTCGTGATATTGCTGAACAACAAGCCTCTGATGCACTGCTCGCCAGTACTAGATCCCCAAGCACTTTGACGAGATTCTTTCCCACAACAGTGGGACAACATAGAGGTCTACACATCCAAACCCCATCCCCTTTTGCTTAGTAAGAAAATTACTCAACAAGGCAAGGGCATCAAAAAGCCTGTCGATGACCCTCATAGCTCCGATATGGCACCATGCAGAATGGTTTTCGGACCTTTTACATCAGCTCACAGAAGTGCTGAGGGAGCTCCCTTTACTTCACAATCTACTCTGACAACCACTTGGGAAGATTTACCACAAAGCCATAGAATCCCTACTACTTCATGCCTTGAAGTTATCCAGCATTTCTCAAAGAGAGGTTTTCTGCAATTTGTTGTAAAAAGGTTGTCCGGGTACCTCCGGGAATCATCAGACGCCATCTCCCAGGAAAAGTGGGCGGTCTTCTGTGGTTGGGGTCATGGAAAGGGTATCGCTCCTCTCAATGCCACTATTCCAGTGATAGCATAATTTACTTATACCTCCGGGAGGAATAAATCCTCTTGGTCTTGATGGGAAAAGACTACCGCTCAGCTTTGAACCTCGCCTTGAAATTGAAAGGAGTTAATATTTCCTCTTTGTTAGAGTTGTCTTTTATCATATATAGTCTTGAACCTACCTGTCCCCAGACAGAAGTTAGACCGCCTGAGTTTGTTACAAAGACTCAAAATATGGCAGTAGTGGTTCCTTGCTTCGAGCCCTTCTGGATTGGTAGCCTTTATAATGTAACCGATGACCCAGATCAACAGTTACTATTCCCAGTATAGGCGCTGAAGTGTTATCTCCAAAGAATTTTAGGAACTCGTCCTCGAGTGAACAGAATGTTTGTCAGCACAGTGAAGGTTAAGAGGAGAGTCACAAAGAACATGATCTCAGTGTGGATTCACATGGTCATAGATTGAGCCTTAAATCCTGACTCTCCACCTCAATCCCAAAACTAAGAGCTCGGTATGTTAAGGTCATAATTACATACCTTGTGTTTAAGAAAAATTACTCTGTGGTGCAAGATCTACAAGGGAACGTGCGGAAGCATCAAATGACTTTCACCACCCGTTACCTGCAAAACATATCCCATAAGAATACGGAGATGCTCTCCATTGGTGCTCTGGTGGCTGTACAAGTACTTTAAACACCTATCACTAACTGGACAAGTAGCAGATGGTTGAGGGCAGAGGTTATCCGGGATTAAGTCTAAGATAAATGATAAGAGTGACTGTCAGTTTCTTCCTTTAATCTTCCCCTGTCTTGAGGCACAACCCCTATGATACACTGCAAGCTGTCCTCAGCTGTCTGCAGGTAATAACCATTTCCCTTGTACACCTGATATATGTTAATATATTTTTTACGTTCCCATTTCCTCTAGTGAGGTGAGAAATAGACAATGTCCATTGGTTAGTTCAAGGAGGTCCTTGGGCTTCAAGATTTCTTACTTTGGACAAATCACAGTGCTTATTTATCACGCAAGTTGCTTAGGCTACTAATATGTGCATATGTACGGAAATTTAGCGAGGTTTTAGAGCGAGTTATCTATTAGTTTGTGCGTACCGCAGTGGAACACCCTGGGTCATAAACCAGCCAGTTGGTTAGGACTTCCATCCACCTTAGAGTAACTCTTCTGTATAAAAAGTGAAAGTGTTTGTATTCAATGATGGGACAAATTACGAATTTGAAAGTAATTTGTATTTTTCCTAACTATACAAACGTTGAGCTCTTTATACAAATTTATCCTGCTAGCACCTATCCCCCTGCAAGTCCTATCTACAATCAAAAGTGACGATAGAACACAGGTGTGTGTGTGTGCGGGATATCGGCTGCACCCCTACCCCTCGCCCCTCCCCTGCTATTTATACCTTGCTAAAAGTCTTACTGCTAGTCTTCCAGCTTTGCTGACAATATATTCCCTATAAAGAGCTCAAGGTTTGTATCGTTAGGAAAAATACAAATTACTTTCAAATTTGCAATATTGGCAGCCAAGTCTGTGACCAAGTCAATTACCCCTCAGGAAGAAAGTTTTCAATGAGGACATTGAAGTGAAAGGTGTTGAGAATGGCCTCTTCTGGGGTGCCATTTTCTAGAGGAAATAAAGGGGAGGATTCACCTTAAAAGGTAACCCTGGCGCCTCTGTTTTGAGAGTATAGTTTCGCCCAAGCAAGGAGGTAGCCTCTGACTCTTGATGTCTAAGGCTGTAAGCATGGCCTGGGGGCTAGCTAATTCGTAGGCTTTCTCGAAGTCTAGGGAAACTACTATGGGCTTTAGTGGCACATGGTTGTAATAATATATATATATATATATATATATATATATATATATATATATATATATATATATATATATATATATATATATATATATATATATATGTATATGTATATATATATATATATATATATATATATATATATATATATATATATATGTATATATATGCATTCCTGCATCCCAATGCCACGGGTATAGGCATATATTTGTTGTGGAGGGGACCGACTACCCATTGGAGTCTTGGAGAAGCCTTCTCTCAGCTACTTTTCCAGTGTTCCTGAGGAGAGCAATGGGCCTCTGTGAGTTAGGTTCATTTGGTTTGGGAATCTGTTGAATGTGACTGAGGTTGATGACGAGAAGATAAAATGGCGAGGCTGGTCCCCCCTAGGTGTTTTAACACAGGGTGTGTTATGAAGTCAGCTCTTTGGGCTATGTCTTTGCATTTTGCAATTGCTAAGTTAAGCTAATTGAGGGTGTAATGAAATTCTCCTAGTTCTATTCTGGGTGTTGAATGTCCCCCATGCCCCTAGAAACGTGCCATATGACCACTATCAATAAATCATACTCGTATAGTACTCACTTTGTTGTGCGATATTAATTGCAATAACTGTCCATGTAGGCATTAAAAGATTTATACCTAACTCCCAATTTGATCTGTGTCAGGAAACGATTAGTCGATAACATAATAATAACAAGGACTAGGCAATGTTTGAGTGGAGCAATTTATCTATAATTGATTTGCTACTATCCTTCAGATAATTAAAATTCATTGGCTTTGAATCCAAGTATTATTGAAACCTTCTTAGATGGCTAAAATATTTAAAAATACTTTAACCTCTGCTGTTTATTAAACCAGGAAAAAATTATAACTATCTATTCGCCTACATAATTGTTAACTTTTAATCTTTTTCACTTATTAGCACTTCAAATGCAATAAAATTGAGTGCTTATAAGTTACCAATGCTTGAATTTTGATGAAAAATGGGGTATTTTATTTATCAAAAAATGTGCTTAGCTATGTAAAATCCAATGTATACGCAGTGCATGTTGTCTACTTGAGATTTGTTATTACCAGGGCGCACGGAAACAAAGCATAGATATCGATGGTAAATCTACCGTTGTCTACCCGTGTATGGTAAATAGAAAACGTAAAAGATACTTTATTAGGAAAACGAAAATATGGAATTTTTATGGATAGCTATAATAATTATACATAAGCTTGAAGCAAAGTATAAAGAAGAAGAAAGATTGAAGAAAATAAAATTCTTCACAGATGATACTGGTAACCTTATCAAGAATAGTAATTATAAAGCCATTGTTTGAAGAATAGGTTTGATATGAAAGCACCAATCACATATTATAAATGGCTTTTACTAGTGATTCGGATAATTATCAAGCTGAACTTTGTCTTATTTTTTTTTTTTTCGCGAACTCTTGTTATAACACTGTTCTTCCTTCAGATGTTTTCGTTAAACATAATAATATCATGGTTAAGTTAAGTTTCAAAAGTCTCTTATCTTGATCTTTAAGGATGAAGTTATATATGCTAGTTACCTTAATGGATGATCATAAAATGTGGCTCTATGCATCAAATTAACTATCAAGAGTCAGGTTTTGACTTGAAGGTGAAGAACATTTGGAGTAAAGATATTTCACTTTTCTTTCAGGTGCGTTTATTTACCTGCCCATTTCAAATCCAAAAGCCGAAGCCAGTAACCGAAAAACTATCCAGTGGGCAACCCGATTCCCTTAATATGGGAAGGAGATGGAAGCTGAAAGAATGCTGTTGACACAAGATTCAAGTATTCTTATCTAAATCAGAGCTGATAACAGGGAAGAAGGCTGTAATATCTAAATGACTTCAGTTTAAAGATAAGTTAAAACTTTTCGTTGTCCAATTTTTTTAGAAGTTTACACCAGCTAGGTTTCAGGGTATTATTATTATTATTATTATTATTATTATTATTATTATTATTATTATTATTATTATTATTATTATTATTATTATTACCTTCTAAGCTACAACTCTTGTTGGGAAAGCAGGATGCTATAAGCCCAGAGGCTCCAATAGGGAAAATAGCCCAGTGAGGAAAGGAAACACAAAAATAAGAGAATGAATTAACAATTAAAAGGAAATGTTTAAAGAACAGTAACAATATAAATATTTCATACATAAACTATAAAAAATTTACCAAAATAATAGGAAGAGAAATAAGATAGAATAGTGTGTCCGAGTGTATCTTCAAGCAAGAGAACTCTAAGCCAAGACCGTGGAAGACCATGGTATCGAGGGTATAGAACAATGATTTGATTTTGGAGTCTCCTTCTCCTAGAAGAGCTGCTTACCATAGCTAAAGAGTCTCTTGTACTCTTACTAAGATGAAAGTACCCACTGAACAATTAAAGTGCAGTAGTTAACACCTTGAGAGAAGAATTGTTTGGTAATCTCAGTGTTGTCAGGTGTATGAGGACAGAGGAGAATAGGTGAAGAATAATAATTCTCAAAATGTAAAATTCTCAAGAAGTCTTATAGGTGGTGTAGTATATAGGCTAATATAGCTAATGTAAGATTAGATAATATATTTTCATTGGTCATAGATTTTAAACACTCGACCTTAAGGCCATAGAATGCCATATTTTTAAAACCTGTAATAATTGTATTATTGCCTTGAAATTCATAACATTTTAGCAAAACTGAGTTATTTAGTTTATTTCTAAGTCTAGTATCTGACTTCCCATATACTAAAAGATTTTCATAAACTTTTTTGACGTGCGACTCCTTGTTTGATGCGAGTCCAGCTGCTTGATTACTTTAACATGGTATGTTTGATTGACATTACAGTTTTCCATATAACATTGAAGTGTTAGCTATGTCTGTCAATAGGCCTAAACTTTCATGTTCAATTAAAAATAGCACAAGTCAACCAGTTTACATAATTATTTCTAAGTGACTTCTTATTTAAACTTTATCATCTTACCTAGCACCGAATGTTAGAAAGTTGTGATAAATATAAAAGGTTTAAACAAATTATTTTTCCTCAGTTAAGGCTTAAAATGTACAAATTTATCTAATCTATAATGTAAAAATCATAAGGAAAATTTACCATATGCCATGCCTCCATCCTACGTGGCTTTTATTCTTGCAAAAAAAAAAAGAAAAAAAAAATCTACATGATAGGATGGGGTTCTACTTCACGTTGAATTCATGTAAATGGTATCTTATTGAGAGTGACATTTGAGATAGGCCTACCTCGTAAAGTGTTGCAAATATGGTTGAAGGATAACTTTTGACTTAAAAATTTGCTCTGCAACTTTTTCTGATTAGAAGGTATAATTAAGTTTCAGTCTTCACAAGAAGTATCTTGTAGAGATGTCATTTTCTCATAGTTAGGTGCAAGAATTCTAATACGAAGTCAATAATTTTCATGTTTATATTAGTGCACGCAACACGTCAACTATGACAGCTAGAGATTTATATAGCTATTAATACACAAAAAGATTCAAGTCTTTCCAAACCCTCCCTCTCTCCTAACTATAACCCCTCTCGTCAGGGTATGACTACTCCCTCTCACCCTTCCCAAAGGATGGGGATTGACCAAGTACTTAGAAGTCTTGCTGCTACGTGTGTGTATATATATATATGATATATATATATATATATATATATATATATATATATATATATATATATATATATATATATATATATATATATGTATATATATATTTGTATATATATATATGTATATATATATGTATATATATATGTATATATATATATATATATATATATATATATATATATATATATATATATATATATATATATATATATATATATATATATATATATATATATATATATATATATATATATATATATATATATATATATATATATATATATATATATATATATATATATATATATATATATATATATATATATATATATATATATATATATATATATATATATATATATATATATATATATATATATATATATATATATATATATATATATATATATATATATATATATATATATATATATATATATATATATATATATATATATATATATATATATATATATATATATATATATATATATATATATATATATATATATATATATATATATATGTATATATATATATATATATATATATATATATATTTCATATCAGCCATATATTTTAATACATTAATGTCTGGATTCTCTTAACGACCCCGTGATCAGAGTCTCGAGGCAAAATCTCTCAAGGACAATAGCTTCTGGCCGTTAGGGTTTTGAGCCCGGGTCCAGGAGCTAAGATTAGCTCTCTGGTACGTGCTCGCTAACCTTGCCCACGCAGGGCTGGGGTGCAAGGTCTTGCACCTGACGGAGACCTGGTCGCTTCATACACACACGTTTATTATGGTGTATACTCAGACTGAAGTTTGTCTTAGTGATAAGTTCACAAACAACCACCACTTTCCCCGAGGTTTTACTGCCGTCCCCTTATCATGAAGACCATATCCTAGTTTGAAGAGCTCGTTAAGGATATTAAGCAGGCGGTCTCCAGCATTTCCTCAGCCTGATCATCAGGGTATAACCATTAACCAATTCAATTCCCCCCTCTCTGTGTCAGGATTTCTTAGGAGTTCTAGCCCTCCTTTGGACCCAAGTCACAAGATTATTGTTTTCAAGCTTTCTCTTGCTCCCCCATATCAACAGTATATGGACACTAATTCTGCCCATGACAAGCCTGACCATTGTGAGAAATACTGGATATAGTCGCAGTTCCTGTGATGAAGAAACAGAGGAGACCGAGCCAGGCGATGCCTCCTCCAGGGGATACCTTTCACTCAAGAACTAGCAGGGTCTCGTGGTCTCCTAGGGAGGTCTCATATGGACAATTACCGTCTGTCGCTGGTCAAGTTCATGCATACAAAACCAACAACCCCGGCTTCCGTGGTCTCTGTATACATTGCAGCCAGCGGTGGCTCCTCAGAAGGAAACTCAAAATCTTCTCGCCTCTTTCTTGTCTAAGACCCAGTAGCGGAAGGATACGAAAACCCTTCCAAATATGCTTGAGGTCCAAGATCAACAGAAGAGCGTTCTGAGTTCGGTACCTATCTTGTCATTGCCTACATTGCAGAGCCTCCACTTTAGGCCTCATGCCCCTGTCAGGGTAGTCATTGACGTATCTGACCCAACCCAGGCTCCTATCGGTGTGAGTCTGGTGTTGGATGAGTCAAAAGATGAAGAATCTGACCACTGGACAGTGTGCTCCCTCTGCTTGCAAGCCCTGATACGTCTACCCCTGATTAAAAAAGATTAGTGTCAGGCTGCAAAAGGGGAATTAATAGATTGGGCAATCTATCCTACTCCCCTCCTGAAGGGAAGGATACAGTCCTTGACTTTTGACAGCTCCCAACCTCCCCACCCCCGAATCCAAAAGACTTGGATTTGTTGCCCTAGTCTAGGATGGTGAACAGTGCCAGAAAGAAAATCGTCTCCCAAGTCACTGGGACGTGTAACTCTCTCAGGGCTATTAATTCCTCACAGTTACTAATTGCACGGTTTTTTTTGGCAAAAGAAGTCTTATAACTTCCTCCACAATGATCCCTTACCATTGCCATTAGACCCAGTAGTCTAGGCCTTAGCGTAGGCCTACAACTTACCCTTGGTCAAGTTTACAACACAGCAAGTGACATTTTCGGCTGCAAACATGGAGAGGGAGCCAAAGGCTTCTTTGCAGGCTGCTTTATGGATCAACTATTGCTCTGTCTAAGTTGGTTATCTGATATTCAATAAGGGTTTTGTCTATTCAGATAAGAAGGCAGTGAATAACTTTTTGCTTTCTGGAGAGAGGGCTGGTTAGTTTTTCCCTCTCAACGTAGCCAACCAGAGGGAGAGCTGTATCCTGATACAAAAGACTCCATCATTTCAAGATTCCACAGGCCGGTGCCTAAAAGAGAATCACTCAAGCTAAGTCATTCCTCAATGGAAGGTCCCTCCTTGTTCAGCTCGGAAGACATTGACCTGGTTACGGAGCGCGGGAGAAAGGGGAGTCAAGACTCCCTCCTCCAAAGGGTAGTGACATCTTGCCCTGACTCTTCAGCACCATCAGCTCTGAGATGGTACCCCGTCCACAGACAAGCACAAAAGAAAGTGGCAGTCGCTTTGTGCAGTCCAACAACAAGAAGCAACCCCTTAAGCAGCGCTTTCCTGGAAAAGGCAATACGGGCTAAGGAGGTATGGGTGGAAGATGTGGCTGCTCCTGCTAGGGGGGTTCATTCCTCCTCCCTGACCACTGGTGGGAGGATGCCCGATGAGCAAGTGGTAGAGATAGGAGATCTTTGGGGCTAAACCTTTGATGTTCTCAATCCTCCGCGTGGAATACCATGTCCTGTTCACTCTGTCCCCCCCTCCTTTGACACATCCTCCAGAGATGTTGTATGCCTTTGGAAAGGGATCAGCAAAGGATCTCACCTTTTTGGTGGAGGTCCAAACCATGTTGGAGAAGGGAGCTCTCCATGAGGTCCTCGACAGATACCCAAGCTTCTACAGTTTACTCTTTCTTGTAGAGAAGGCATCTGGAGACTGGGGACAAGTCATTGAGCTCTCAGCTCTTAAGGAATTTGTCCATTAGGTTTTCTTCAAGATGGAGACAGCAGAAATGGGCAGACAGGCTGTCAGACAGGAGGACTTCATGATCACACTGGATCTCATAGACACAGACTTCCAGATCCTAATCCATACTGTGTCAAGGGTGTACCTAAGATTCATCCTTCATGAGATGATTTATCAGTTTCAGACGCTGTGCTTGAGCCTGTCCAAAGCATTTCAAGTGTTAACGAGTGTTCACTCTAGTCTCAATCTGGGCCCATAAAAATGGCATATTTCTTCTTTGTTATCTGGATGATTAGTTGATCATCAGAGATTCGTTGGAGACACTTTTCTCACAAAAAGATAGGCTTCTCACCTTTTGTCACAATCTAGGGATCGTTATATATTTCGAAAAGCCTTTTGTCCCAACCTGTACAGACACTTGTATACCTCGTGATGTGGATAAGCACCCCAAAACTTGGCAAAGTTTTCAGGTCCCAAAGCAGATTAGAAAGGCCCAAAGAACAGTCACAATCCTTCTTTTCACAATTCTTGCTGCAAGCACACCTGTGGCTACACGACAGTAGTGTCGTATCTAAACAAACAACTAGGTCCTTTTTCATGGCTGCTCTGCCAACTAGCCATGGAAATAGTCCAGTGGACATTAAACAATTCGATCTTTCTGTCAGTCGGGTTCATTTCGGGAAAGATGAACTTTCCTGCACACAAACTGAGCAGAAACACTCATATAGTTGGCTTTGAATGGTCTTCCATCCTCAGATAGCCAACAAATCCATGACTTTGTGGGGTTCGCTCTCAATCGAAAACTTCCTTTGTACTGCTCACCAGTATGTGATCTCCAGGTATCTCTACAGTATGTCTTCCCACATCACTTGGATAACCTAGATGTCTACATGTTCTCCCCATTCTGTCTATTGAGGATATTTAGGAGACTCTTCAACAAGGGGAGGGTATTGCAAGGCCTTTCGAGGACCCTAATAGCTCCAATGTGGCAGCAAGCAGAATAGTATCTAGACCTTCCACTTCTGCTCACAGAGGTACCTAGGGAGTTTCCTTCCCTCCATGACCTGCATCGGCAGCTACGTGCAGAGATATACCACAGGGCAGTTGCTTCACGTCTGAAGGTTATCCAGCATGTCCTCTCGCAGAGAGGTTTTTAGCACACAGTGGTGAAACAGATGTCTACAGTAGATACCTCCGTAGGATGTCTATCGCACTCTAGCAAGCAAAGTGGACTACCTTCTATGGCTGGTGTCATGGGAAATGTGTTGCTTCTCTCCATGCCACTATCCCTGTTATAGCAAAGTTTTTTTTCTGTGCCCCAGGAGGGAAAAACTCTGGTCAGTCTCGGCAGTTAAAGGCTGTCACTTGGCCTTGAGCCTTGCCTTCAGATTCGACAGAGATAACATTTTCTCCTAGACAAAATTGTCTCTCTATACTAAATTTCGAGATTTCATGCTCCCAGTCAGTGATTAGACTACATCCTTAGAATGTGGCACAATTACTACGCTCCATGAAAGGAGCACCTTACAAACCATTACATCAAGCCTCCGATTATTACTTGACACTTAAGACTGTCTTCCTTCTTGCTCTTGCCTTGGCTTAGAGGGTCAAAATGTTCCTATGACGTCACCCATTCAAGATGGGGACAGATAACACTCAGCTTGGTCCCTGAGTTTATAGGTAAGTCTCAGAATATAGCTCTAGAGGATTCTATGTTCGGGTCCTTCCGGATTTCGGGCCTCTGTAATGTATTGATGGTCCATACCACCTGTTACTGTATCCTGTGAGAACACTTGAGGTGTTATCACGTGCACATATCTGTTTGTAAGCACGGGCAGCGTCAAGAAAGAATATTATCTCTACTTGGATTCAACAGATCTTTTACCATACACTGAATTCTGACTCTCCTCGACATGACGGCAGACCAAGTGTCCATGTCATTATGGGTGTAAGCACGTCCTTACCATTCAAGAGAAACTATTCTGTGGTTCAGTTTCAATCAGGTATCTGAAGATGTCAGACTACTTTTACCGCTCCTTACCAGCACAACATGACCCACAGGAACTCTGTGTCTTGTGGCGGCTGCTTAACAAGTGGTATAAGATACCTCAGCTCCCTTAAAGGACAAGTAATAGTCAGTTGAGGGCAGGCATTAACCAGTGTTAGTCTAAGGTGAATGGATAGAATGAATGACCATTTTCTTCCTTCATCTTCTCCTCTATTGGGGCACAGTATCTTGAGGATTCTATAATCTGGCGTACCTGTGACTGCAAGGTATAAAAATATCCCTTGTGTGGTCAGAAATATGATATATTTTGTTATGTTATATCCCCTGTTTCTCTGCAATTGGTATAAGTTTTAGGAAGTGTTTAGCCTTTATTCTTAACTGCTTAAGTAACCCTGCTTGGATTCCACTCACTACGATTTCCCAGGCTGTCAACCCTCCTGCTAAGCAGTTTGAGAGTGCCCGAGGTGTCAAGGTACTTCTCTTACGCTCGCAAGTTCCTGGCCAGTTGAATTAAGTACTGTCTTATACCTAAGGGTGAGTCTCCAAAGTAGGCTAAAGGACGAAGGGTTTGTATTAGTGTAGTAACAAATAACAAATTTGAAGGTAATTTTCATTTTTTCTAACTATATAAACCTGAGCTTTTTATGCATACTTGTCCCGCCATCACCTATCCC
This sequence comes from Palaemon carinicauda, assembly GCF_036898095.1. Classification (NCBI taxonomy): domain Eukaryota; kingdom Metazoa; phylum Arthropoda; class Malacostraca; order Decapoda; family Palaemonidae; genus Palaemon; species Palaemon carinicauda. Next base: position 797,890 of record NC_090726.1, read on the forward strand.
CTTAGAAGGCCTGCCAACAATCTAAAGTGACACAATACACTGGGTGGCTGGTCTAACTCTCTCTAGCCCATGCTACGTAGCGGAGGGTTGTTGACACCTCACGTTAAAGTTAATGGCTGGATTCTAATTATACTGAAAACATATATCCATAGTAAAGAACTCTTGTTTGTATAAGGAAAATTTCAAATTACTTCCAAATTTGTAATATTTGTTCACGGTCTCTTTACTTACATTTTTAAACGGGCATAAGTGAGATCTACCTTGAAGGAAATCTTGTAACTGATATGAATTTTGAAGGGAAATATTTTATATGCACAAATGTTGCATAAAAATCAGTTGAATATTGAAATTTAACATTTATATAACTTAAATCTTATGCAAATTGAACATTTTACGAATTTATGTTCATCAGTTTTAGAAAAGAATAATAAAGGATATGTTGAATAACTAATAGATGTTAATAAGTCAATTACTTCCATATCTAAAAGAGAGTTTTCTAATATTCTAACAATTATTTGTTTTATTACTTGAAACTTTCCTTATAATTTATAGACAATTCTGTGTATAGTAACTGATGCTCTAATTTTCATTTGTTGAAGTTAATTTCCATCTAATACGATATTTTTAGCAAAATTGGGATTAAAATCTATTTTTTTTTCTATTCAATATAATTATTGTTGTCAATTACATGACCAAATACTTTTATAAATAATCTATTAAGTGTACGTGTGCTTGTTTTTACTGATTCTTTCAAATAATAGCTATAAAAACCTCAATTAGCTTATGGTTATAATCTCTTCTATTAACAGTTTTTATGTTTTTTATTTTATGTCTTAGTTTCCATATCAAAGCGTTTTTTTAAATTGTAAAAATGATTAATTCATAAAATTATTTTTTCAGGGTAGCGTGCAGTTGGTCGCTTGCTAGAGATTAACTAATAACTGAAGGCAGATATAATTATGTGTATCAATCACGAGAAAACTTCTGTTCCACTCTGCTAGTGGAATTTAGAATATGTGACTTCAAAGAGAAAAAAATACACGCCATAGTTTTAGGCGTGGGGAGAATTATTAATTTTAAAAATTATCGCGTAGATCTGTTTACTGTGAGGTTTTAAGTACTGATATTGCCTAATCAATCTGTTAAAGTAGCTGTTAGAATTCAACGGGCAAACTAATATTTTTTATAAATCCAAAAATTTGTTGTTGTTTGTGCCATATAGTTTTCATTTTACATTATACTGATTAAGTTTTAACCATCGTAAACGCTACTGTCATTTTTTTTTTTTTTTTTTAACAAAGAGCGAAGCGTAAATTTAGGTTATACTTTCCTTGCAACTTAAAACTGAATTACCACTTCAACAACTTTGATCACCATCTCAATTATTTGCGATCCTGTGTCATACTAAATTCACTAGAAGCCTTAATATTAAATTCCCTCTCACTAATGTATAGTCATCAATTGAAAGTTTTACTTATACTATCTTTTTTATTTGTACAAGGTATAAGAATGTTAATGATACCTTGTTTTATCAAGACTATAGAAAAGGATCGCATAATTTTCAAATTTGATTTGACTGCAATGCTTTTATGTTTGCCATAATTTCTATGTAGTATTTGAAGTGACACAAACACTATATCATAGTACTACAGTAATATAAATCAGAAAACACATTGGCTAAAACCCTTGGTAATATTATCAAATGGCCAGTTCTTCACAAACAATCATTGTGGCTTCTTTAGGTAAATTTTCTCTTCTTTTTACGAAAATGATGTAGAAAATCTTCAGTCCGATTATACAGTATGGTATAATGTATGTATTTTAAAGTGATATATTATCAGGTGTCCAGATATTTCATCTTAACTTTATTTCATATATATTTTTTGTGTCTAAGTTTTTCAATCAGGTGAGGTCTTACTTGGCGTAGACCTTCTTTTATACAGTGATGTCTATTCTTCATTGTATTTCTTTGATACCGTACTCTTGGTGGCACCTGTGGATATAGGACTAAGGCGGATAGACTGGAAAGCTACTTACAATTCAGGGTTTTTACCTGTGTAGCTTTATGATTTAGTGAGGCTTTATTTCTAGCCTTACTTTCCATTTTGCCTTTCTATTCTCTAAATATTTGTTGGTCATTAAACTTTGCCTTTATTCGAAAACCTATGACGATTGTTATAGATTTTAGGAATTCTCTACTTAGATGCTGCATTTTTGTGAATAACCAAATTTCAGCAGCAGTAATTTATTTCCGCTGTTTTGTTTGACGTGAATCCTGCTCATGATTTTGAATAATCTGGAAAATTGCACATGGTATACATTATTTTGTTAAATCATAATACCTACCTTATGTTGATTGACAGGTTTGAAAGTACATTGTTAATCTTTTCTAGCTATCAAGTTTATGTTGTTAGTAACTGATAAAATATGAAGGTTTTCTCCAGAAGGCTATTCTCGTTTAGAATCTGTTATCTGATACTTTAACAAATATCTTCTGAAGTTTCTTTTCAAGGATCTTGCTGAAGACTGAAACTTTATCATTGGTTAATTGTTGATGGTTTGATCTGTTGGAAATATTGGGGTTTTTAAGAAGTTAAGACTTTCTACAAATTTCAAAGGACATCTAGCTTGAAAATTGATTCCTAATCAAGAAACATGATAATTTAGACTTTCTTAAAAATTATTTTTCTTTTTGTGATAGGTCTATTGTGTTTTTTTATGGAAACTATTGATCTTATTCGGAGATGGGATGATATCACATTTTAGTGTTGTTTAGATATCAGGTTTTTTTTTTTCTGAAAGCTTCCTGTCAATCTCTTCTTTAAGTAATAATTAAAAACATTTTGCTCTAGTGGCTACTGGACGAAAGTATTGGAAATAAATTTTAATTTTGATTATTTACAGATATCTGAAGAATTAAATGGTTTGCTGAAATCCAGAGCAACCAGTACTGTTACTAGTTTTTAATAATGGTAGTAAATTCTCATGTTGGTTTCCAAAGATATTCCCCAAAGGACATCAGTATGGCTATGTTTTTCTTCTTTGGGGCTCTTATTGTTAACTGTAAATATTTCTAACATAATTATGTAAAAGGTTATGATCTTCCCACATCAATTCAAAATATTTCCCTTCATAATTGGGGTTGCAGTTTTACAAGGTTTTCTAAGTTAAAGGATTATGCCTATCTTAAGGAAATTCCAATGCCACTCTACCTGACAGTTTTGAAAGGGCCAGTTTGGATTTAAAAGATTTGAATTTTTTAATTGGAATGTTTTTGTGACGACCTGGTTTGAAATGTTTCCTAAGATTACATTCTGATATCCTGTTTATTTGTTCTTTGGTCTGTTGAGCTTCTTTGGGTATTCTGTAAAGTTGTCTATTTTCTGACATTTGTGTGTACAGAGGGCTTTCTTTAGTATTCAGACTTTTTGGGCCCTTTCTGTTTAAAAATGTCGTGCAGAGATCCCTTTGTTTTATGAACTTTCTCTGATCAAAGATTTGCTATTGGGTAATGCCTTGATTTGCCAAGCTTTAGTAATTCTACTCCTTACATCCGAATTGCTTAAAACTTCTTTTGTAGCAGTCCCTGAACTATGGAGTTTTTTGAGAAACTTCTTGGCCATTGATTGGGGAGAAATTCTGGCTCTACATTTTTTTTAGGTTATTTGGGAGACTAATTAGTCTATGCAGCAATATTGGAACTCTTACCTATGGAATCATTCGGGGGTTTTCTTGATTTAATAAGCTGTCTGGGGCATTTATTTGATTTGATTTACTAATTTTGAGTATTCTCTTGTTTGCATTTTTTTTTCTGGTGGGGGGGGGGGGGGGTAGCACACACTGGTTTATTTAGGACATCACTTTGTCTAGGGAGTTATTTTGGGTCTTATTCCCTTACTCATTCAGTTATTTATGACCCTTTTTGGTCATGAAAGTAATTCTGGACACTTCTGTCTTTAGGGTCATTTAAAACACTTTTAGAGAGCTCTCATTGGATAATAAAGTGATCTATAAGTTATCTTAAGCACTATTTTTACAATGAGATAATTTAAAGCAATATTTTGTGTATGGGCTTATCTGCCACACATCTTGATGTAAGGAGCTATTTTGTGACCTCATGGGATTGATTGCTTCATGTCACTCATTGTTTCTTTGTTTCATTCAAGCAATTGCGTTTATTTATCTATTTTAATCTTTTTTTCAAGAGTTCCGGTTTTCTTGTCAACCTTTTTGCTCCAGAGTTATTTGACATTGCTCTGTGAGTTAAGATTTAATTGAAAAATATTTGTAATTGGTGGATTTAAGATTTGTATACACTTCTAATTATTTGTGCCTTTATCTTTTTAGGGGATATTTTAAAGAGAACTTCTATATAAATGGAATTCAAGGTATGTTGCTCACATGTAGCACCCCAAGTTTTTCTTCTTATGCTCTCTACCAAGCGTTCATAAAACTGGGGAGAAGGTTTCTTCATCGTGTTTTATTTTTTAAATACGAAAATGTTAAAACCATCGTATTCATTAAATGTCTTGTATATTGCTAAGGGAAAACTATGCACAATAATTAACTTTTCCTTTCCTTTTAGTGAAAATAATATATTTCACTTATGTAAATCTCTTTTCTAAGGATAAAAACAAACTAAAATTCTTCTATTCATTTATATGTTAAAGATATAGAATAGTATGGTATCTTGAATTTCTTATTCTTTCGTGTGTAAATAATCCTTAAATATTAACCACATTTCATCACAATACCGCGTATGAATAATTCTTAAATATTCGTAAAATTTCGTCCCAATAACATGTCTGAATGATTCTTAAATATTAGGCAAATTTCGTCCCAATAACATGTCTGAATGATTCTTAGATATTAGTCAAATTTCGTCCCAATACCATGTGTGAATAATTCTTAGATATTTGTCCGATTTCGTTTTAATACCATGGGTGAATATTTCTTAAATACTAGTCAAATTTCCTTCAAATACCATGTGTGGATAACTATTAAATATTAGTCAAAATTCGTCCCAATACTGAGTGTGAATACTTAAATATTTGCCAGATTTCGTCCCAATACCAAGTGTAAATAATTCTTAAATATTAGTTAAATTCCTCTCTCTCTCTCTCTCTCTCTCTCTCTCTCTCTCTCTCTCTCTCTCTCTCTCTCTCTCTCTCTCTCTCTCTCTCTCTCTCTCTACGTTCAATTTGAGAGAAATTAGGTACTTAAAATGAGGGAAGTAAGGGAGAGGCTAGGTAATCAAACTTAGTATACTAAATTGTAAAGAAAGTGATGCAATATAGGTCAATGAACGTGCATTGAATCAAATATTAATAAACATCGGTCGAGGGAGAATGAAGGTCATAGGATTTAAGTTATGGAAAGCCTAGATATGAAATGAAGTATATTATATCTACAGGGTTACAGTGTCTCGGTGTACCTCCAGGAGTGCATTGTAGGCATTATTAATAGTCTTTGCAACATTCCTTCTGATGCTACCTGAACTTGCAGATTCCTTCTCACCTTATTAGGACTTGCACTTTTCTTCTGACCCTACCAGGGCTTGCCTGTTCTTTCTAACCCTAGCTGAAGTTGCACGCTCCTTCTGATCCTACCTTCACTTGTACGTTCCTTCTGACCCTAGTTACACTTGCCCGTTTCTTTTGACTCTATCTGCAATTGCACGTTCCTTCTGATCCTACCTGCACTTGGCCGTTTCTTCTGACCCTAACTTCGCTTGCATATTCCTTCTGTCCCAACCTGCACTTGCTTTATATCTTAACTCCACTCCCATTTCCTTTTTACATTTTTTAAATCTCTCATCTCTCACTACAGTGAAACTGTAGGAGTACCCCCCAGTTGCTGTTGGACATGGAATGGTGCCACAGGCCTCAACGCTGAGTTTTATATCCAAAATTATTAAATCAAATAAAATCCTAAATATATTATGAACTATGGATTATTGGCAATGTGATGAAATATTGGTGAAATGAAATAGGAGTCCAGGTCATTAGATAGTTGTGAATTAAAATACACTTGGGGTAAATAATAATTATATTAAAGGATATGAGTTCAGGTTAATGTTATAGATTTAATGGAAGCAAATATTTTTGATAAAGTATTCGCAATGTTTTGGTAAATAGAAGGTCAACTAAAACTTTGATTTCTTATTTACAAATAACTAACTGTCGAAATTTTGCATGAAATAAAAGAATCTAAATGGTGTAATTGTTGACCGATATTCGGAAGAGTCTTTCGTTAATTAGAAGTTTTAGAAGGCGACCTCCACAAGCAGTTGATTACTGATAAACTTCGGCAGGGAATTGCATAATTAGATGAAAATTTTAATTTCTTGCGTCGATAAAACTTAGCGTAAAGTGTTTCAGTTTAGCTAAAAGGAGGAAGAAAAGTTTGGAATCATATGGTCGTGTAGATAAAAGTGAATTTGTGATTATGGATAAAAATGATGGGATATAAACTAGATACATTTTAATAGCCACTCCAATCTAAGGAAGGTCCTTTAATTTCCAGGTATTTCAAGTAATTTAGTAATTCTCTCTCTCTCTCTCTCTCTCTCTCTCTCTCTCTCTCTCTCTCTCTCTCTCTCTCTCTCTCTCTCTCTCTCTCTTGGGGGGGCTACATGAATATACCTTGAAGAATATGCTAATTGTTAAAAGTATAACGAGATTTCATAAGTTTGAATTAAGAAGTTCCCTTTTATTTCAACCTGATGCTCACCTACAATTTCAGATCTCCCATTCCCCATCCTTGATCCTTCCTTTATCCCAAAATTGGAAATGTTATTAAAAAAAAAAACAAAGAGACTTGCCTTGTATGGCTGATTAGTCTCCCACTGCCCCCCTCCTCTTTGAGCATCAGCATTTGCCTTTTTATTCCTCGCCACAAAAAGGGCTAAAGAGTCCATGAGGTAGATCCTGATCTTAACTAGAGTAATCACTTGTTCTTTTAGACTGTTATTTCAATACCCATATACAGAACTTGTTCACCCTTTTACTGATGTCTTGAGAGCTATAGATCAATGTGTTAGCTTGAATATATTGTACTTGTCAAAGGTCGACAGCCTGTTCTGGTAAACATGTTGGACCTTCGTCTGCTTATTGATCCAGCAGTCTTGTCATTGTAGGTTTTATCCTGACAGCTAAAGTCATGAAAATTTATGGCCATGTTGTCCCATTATTAACTTGCTCAAAAGCCTCAAATTCTTCACTTTTGTAATTGTTTATCAGATTTTAGAATTTGGTAAAAATTATCTTATGTAAGTCAAATATTTTAGAATCTTTAAGAAGCTTATGTTGTAGGAGGTTATAATGTCAAATGTACAGGTTTTGGTACTATCAATGTTATTTTTAGTAAAGTTGTATGCACTTATGTCAATGACAAAAACATAATTTCTTTTTTTATGAACTGTGTAATGTAAGTAGTGAAAAGTCTATCTAATGTAAAAGTGCTGTGATTCAAAGTACTCCAGACATGTTTACACTCTCTTTGAAGTTAATGCGTAATTGATGGTAACTTTTTTCAAAAACTTTTCATAAAACCTTCAAGTTCATCTACAATTAGAATACTGTATTGAAAAATAATGATAAATGTACTTAACGTAAGTGTTTCCAGGAATTAGGTAAGAGGGTCATTTTCAAGTCTTGCATTTCAGAGCTTTTTATTATGGCGAGATACCTGGGCTCTCTGAAAAGGTGCACAGCTCGGTTCATAAACTCCATTTTGTTTCTTGTCTCATGTCATTTGTGTCCATGACATAAAGGACGGATAAATAACACTTTAATCATTTTTAGACGAATTGTGTAATAAGTTCTTGAATACCTTCTCGTTGGCTTGAAAGCAGCCCAGATATGTGCATGCGTGTGCTTGTACTGTTTAAATGGTGGGAAAACTGATTTTGGATGATGAATAAGTTTATAAATTGTTCACAAAAACAAAAATCTTGTCAGGTTAATGTGTTCTTAGTTGAAAATATCCTGGATATATTGCAATGATTTATCCATTTTCTTACCTCAGCCAAGATATGAAAGTTCCATTTCAATTTCTTCGTTTGCGTATCCTCATAAACGGTGTTTTAAAGATGCATTGTTTTGGGCAGTTTTTTTGGTTAATAGTGATGTGCAGAAATAGTACAGTCTTTAACCAATATCGTACTCAAAAAATGTTAATTCTCTAAATGTAAATTACTCATAATCCGCTGTATTCCTTTCGTTTAATCCATAAATTATCTTTATAGTTGGATATCTTTTACAATGTATTGACAGGTTCATAACTGACAATTAGCCAATTGAGTAGTCATTTTAGCTTTTGTTCCTTTTTTAAATTGCCTAGCCTTCTGGCCAGTATTTCTTTCAATTCATTAGATAACTTGTATGAATTTATCCTATTTAAAACTAGCGCGAACTTTGATCAGCTCAGTAATGATTAAAATACTTCACACTCAGAACATGGATATTTTGTTCAAAGTAATAATAAACCGTTCTCGTTATTTGTTATGAGAAATTTGCTAATTATCATATTGAAAGGAGGTAAAATTTAAAATTTTACAGTGCAATAGCAAAAGGTTATGTCTTTTGATGTCTCTTAAGGTTTTAATCTTGCCAAAATCAAAGTACCCACAAGACCTTCTGACCATGTGAATAATTATTTTTGTGACCATTCCTTCGAAGATACCATTATTTTGATTGCTTTCCCTTAAGAAATCACCCAAGCTTACTCAAGCTAGAGTATTTAGTAATAAATTGAGAATTATAAGGATACATTAAAAGCGATTGATTGAGCTGTAAGAATAATGAAAATAAAATATGGGAAATTGGATATTGCATAACCTAGGTACCTTGGTATAACTTCTTTGTTCCACAATGCAGGGAAGTAGGGTAATTACCACATTATCTCTCTCTCTCTCTCTCTCTCTCTCTCTCTCTCTCTCTCTCTCTCTCTCTCTCTCTCTCTCTCTCTCTCTCTCTCTCTAAAAAAAAGTAAAAATAAATAAATGGGGTAGTGCCATCAGTGCACCTCAGATGATTCTCTGTAGTTGTTACACTTGAGGGTCTTATCAGCGTTCCTTCAGGCCCTACTGTAGCTGCACTAGTTCATAGCCTTCAACATTACCTTCTCCTTTTCTGTCTTCATTCTTCCGTCTTGCCGTCCATGCTCCGATGACTTTCACTTAAAAGTTCGCCTTACGTGCCGAAACGCTGGACTATATTTCAATATTTAATTCAATTCCTCTTTTTAAAAAACGCCAATTACAGTATTCATAGTCGAATTTTTTTTTTTATTCATTTCTTATTAGCAAGGAGATCAATTGATTTTTAAACCACGTTTACGCTCTAAGATGGTTATTCATCGCACTCTGTTATAGCAAAAGGATTAAAACCCAATACATTTTTATCCTTAATATCAGCGTCTGATTTAATTGTGATGAGGATTTGCAAATATTAAATGTTGGAACTTGGTGCTATGAAAGTGTTAAGAATTCGACTGAAAGGAATGAGTGATTGGTGTGAAGTTCTTATGGAGAAGTTAGGTCGGTCATTTGCCCAATTCCTTTCAGTAGAACATGTCCCAAGGTGGACAATGGAAGTCATTCTTTTTTTTTTTTTTTTGTCAGTTTCCTTAAAGAAGTCACACTAAAAGGATTTCAGTAACTGCTTCTTGTAGATGGGTATGAATTAGGATTGCAGGTTTTTATGTAAAATTATATTTGGTTTTGCATTGTAATTTACGTAGCTTAGTTTCTGAAGAAATTTTATTCAACTATGCAGAAGGGTGATAAAACATCCACTATCCATTAAGCAAGTACAACACTCAGTTAGTCAGCCCATTGGTAAGGCTCAAACTAGAATTTTTCATGAGTGAAGAATTATCAGCTCCAGTAAGCAGAGCATATAAGAAATTGGTATTTTAAGTTTTTGAAATAACCGGTGTTGTTTTCTTAAAAATCACTTAGAATTTAGTGTATCCCTAAATATTTTTGATTTTCCGAGATAAATATGTAAATGGTTAAAAGTTTCGATTTTTATATGAATTCATGTAAAAATAAATTAAAAAGGCATCATTATCTTTGGTAAAGAGTTTTGAGTTCTTGTGTGATTTGCCGAGCTATCTAAGGATAACATTAGTATAAAGTATTCCATAAGTAAATGATAGACGATCATAATGCGCCTTTTTGTTCAGAGATTTGAGTTTGATGCTTCACTCTTTATAACTATATATTTATCTAATAATAATGAACTTTTATCGAAGTTATAATTCAGTCCTGTGTTTCTGTATCACGAAAACAATTCTAGTTTCTTTTTTATATGGATTAAATCTAGTAATGAAATTATCATCATTAAATATCATTGTTATCAAACTACTGTGAATTATAAGTAATTAAGTATCCAATAATCTAAAGATATATTTGTTTTGGTTGCTATTTTTTTTTCTTCAAACCACTTTATATTGAAAGGTATTTGGGAGCTCAGAGACGTTTGTGTTCCAAACAATACTAAAATCATATCTGTTATTCAATATCTGATCATATTATTCCGGTTTTCAGTAAAGAACATCGTGCTCCGTGAACGTGGTTTCCGTATGTCTGTCTGTCTGTCTCTTGTGTCTGAGCTCATTCCGGTAACTTTAAAACGACATTTTAAACTTCATTTCGGGTTGGGTTAATTCAATGTCTGAAAGACAGAAACCCAGAAATTATCAAATTATTTTGATTACTAAAAATAGCTTGATCATAAGTATTTTGGCTGTAACTTCTAGTGATATATTATGTTACACAGGATCTGCGTAAAATAAGTAGTAAATAATAAACAATCGTCATCTTTGATTATTGGCTTAAAATATCTTAATCAGGGAACATATGCTCGTGATAGTATAGTAAGGAATTATGAGCAGAGAACAGTATAGTAAGAGTGAGGTAAGAGTATATTATAGATGATTATAAGATGATGATAGTATTACTAAGGGCTTATATGCTGAAGGTAGTATATTGTATATATAGGGGATTGTAAGCTGAAAATAGCATATTAAAGGTGAGGTTAGTATGAAGCGGGATTGACTTTATTCAATTCTATGGGTGTATAAGACAATGCCATTTCTAGGAGAACTGTATTATAGACTTTTTGGCATTTTGGTTGTAGGCCTAATATTGTCATTAATATTTATATTAACTTTGACTTAAAAGTGATTTTATCTCAAACTTTACGTAAATATTAAATAGAATGTGTTTTAAACTGTTTACCTGTATGCAAAAAAAAAAAAATGTTTTTCTTAAGGTATTTTTTTTTCTTTTCTAATAGTGTCGTTAGCTAAGTGTATCGGGTTAAGCTTGCTTTCCATGGTTGCTTTATTTAGGGTTTGCATTGAGAACTTTATTACACAGCTAAAGTGATTCAGGTGTCCACGTGTAAGGTGAATGCGTACTTCGGTCCGATCTGACTGTCTGCTGGGGGAAGTAGCAAGGATGGTCAGGGCAGTAGCCTTGCACGTCTCTTCTCTTTTACCCGACTCAATCATGTACATTAAATGGGACGAGACAGGGAGGCACCTTGGCATTTGTGAATCTTGTCTGCTTTTGAGTGAGCTTCAGGTGTCTGTAGTAATGGATCGTTCTGAAATTGCTCACAAAGACTGAAAATGACTCTCTTACTTTTAAATGTTTACTTCTTTTCCATTCTAGAAATATTATTTTTTTTCGAATAGTTTAATTTTATATTTTATTCAACAATTAACGTAACTCTGTAAGCGCTGGAATCTGCCTTATAGAGTAATTTAAATGACATAAGTCTTTTACCATTTATATTCAGGAGAGCTTCAAACTATTCCTGGAGCCTTTAAATTACAATCCCGATATCATTGTTTGTAAAATTGTCAATGAAATATTAAAAAAAAAAAAAAAAAAAAAGGAAAGCATTCAAGGGCCTAGTAACATTGCTTCCTCAGAAGATAACTTTGCATTAAGATTCTGGTTACTAGGTGGGACAGGGGATGGCCTTGGTGGGCTTTCCTTTTCCTTTTTTTTTTATTAATAAGTTTAAATTTCTCGTAGAGAAAGCACTGCTTACTTACACAATCATAAAATATGCAACTTCAAATGCTGAGCTTCAAACGCACCAACAGCGAGTGAAAATAAAAGAAAACGGACTGACTGGTAAACAAAGAAAACGAGACGTTTGTCATAGAGTGCTCTAGTTGATTAAGGGTGACTCGCCTAAGAATCTTTCTTAGTCGAATCGTGAGCTTAATGCATGACAAACGTTAAGTTTTCTTTGATTATAGGGCGTTTAAAGCTTTCAGAAAATGGGGTTTCAGGAATTTGATACATATACATGTCATTGACTTCATAAGTGTTTGTATTTCAATCATATAAGTAAACTGATAACACTGAAACCTGTCTCATGTTTGACATTGAATCTTCTACAATAAAAGTCTTTACCGAATTTCCAAGTTTTCTTTTGCCATATCGTGTTAAGGGGAAGCTTTAATTATAAATTTAGGTATAATTTTGTATCTAAAATATAAGTCTAATAGCTTCAGGATTTAATAAAATTTCACAGGCTTTTGAGGAATATTATCTATTGGAAATAATAAGGCCAATACAATTATGACTTTAGTTAGGGAAAAGAACCTTCTTGACAGACAGCTGGATTAAGAAGCGACTTTTGTCCAAGATGAATACGAGACTGGTCGACCATCTTGACTTACAATATATCATTTAACACGAGTAGGCTACTGCTTCTCTCATCACCAGTTGGGGGGTGGGGTAAATGAAATCTGTATGTTGGGGGGTCAATAACAGTCCAAATGCAAGTGGTTAGTTAGGAGAAAGGACTACTTCATGAGTATCTTGGCCTTTTCTGGGGAATAAGGTTATTTGCTGGTGCAAGAAGGGGGAGGGGGGCGTTTAGGGAGAATACTCTGTCATATGAGGTTTATTTTAGGGAGAATACTCAAGCTGGTCGTTACCCTTTTTTATATATATATATTTTTTATTTTCCTTCAAGGTTTTCTTTAACATGTGTACCAGGGAAACTAAAATATAAATTGTAATAATACTTATGACTTTTATTTCAGTTCTTAAGATGTTACATTTTTCAAGTATATCATACATTTAAATATGGTAAATACATCTTGCAATGTTTGAATACGGTTAATAACAGTTTAATAACCTTTACAAAGTATAATAAAATTTTAATGGTCACTTAAAAGGTGTGTTCACTATGCTATAGAAAACGAAGCCGTAGAGCCATTTTCTTTTTCGTAGATAGCCCACTGGGCACACTGCCAACAAGCTCATAAATTATTAAAGGATTTAATTACAATTAAGTGACTTGCCAAACTAAAACCGTACAAACGCCAACAAAACAATATTTCCATTTAATTATTCGAAATATTTCTTAAAGGGTGCTACTTGATAAGGTCTATTTCATGAGAAAAATTGGTATAACAAAATACTTGAAGATATAAGCGCTATGGTCTTGAATCATAATTTATGGCAAAAAAGGCGAAATATATCTATTGAATAAGTAAACCTAGAATGCTCAATAGACCAGTAATATGGGCATTACTAACTATTTGTCATATTCCAGCTTCATTATAGTCAAGAGCTGGAAAGGATTCATTCATGCTAATCAGAAGATATATGAATAAGTTGTCTAATTAGAATCAACCTCTTTACTCATAACATAAACGAGACATATAAAGTTAAGCAATCCTGGGGCGTTATTTTTTAATAACTCCTATAATTAATGGTCAAGTCTAAAGCCCTGTCCACACGATCGTGCATGCGCGACGGCCAAACTGATATTAGGCCACAATAGTTAGTAAAAATGAGAGTTGATGACGTCAGAAGCGGGGAAACTAAAGGCAGGGATTTGGCACACTGTATGATGCCAGATCAGTCTGTGGTTTTCCCGCTTCTGACGTCATTAACTCGCATTCTTACTAACTATTGTGGTCTGGTATATCTCTTTGCCCGTAGGGCATGCTCGATCGTGTGGACAGGGCTTAAGATTTACTTGTTTTCAAAATTGAAAAAAAATAGGAAAGACCAAACTCATATGATTGAGCTTGACTCTGTAAAACTTCTACTTGGTAAGCTATAGCTGGAAATGCCTCATCTGACCTATATAGGCACACAGTCTGTTTGGCGTTGACTTTAGTATCAATAAAATATTGAAACTGTGCAAATCAAATCAGGTTATCTTGGAAATAGTCTACTGAATATCTGTTCAGAGAATCATTCCCTCATATACAAGACTGGTCCTAATTTTGTTTGTTTTGAGTGAGAAACAAACTCTGTCTTCAACTTCTCTTGTAGGGGATATTGAAAAATAAACTCCCCGTTAACACCAGGATTGCTCACAAATCAATTTTATGATGGATGAAGAATTTTATTATGATTAGCTATTCAAATATCTTGTACTCACTATTATGAATATCCGGCTCTGACTGTAATGAACTCAGAATGTAACTAAAGTAGTCAGTAACGCCCATATTACTTACGTCAAAATGTAGGGCAATCTACATGTAGTTATACCGTTAGTACTGGTGTCACTTTTTTATAAATAATCATTAAAGACCTTTGCTATAGTATTTTCAAGTATTTTCGTCCATAAATATTTTCCTTGTGTAATTAACAATATTGAGTAACGCCTATTTACAAAATATTTGAAATAATAACTACGAGCAATGTGCATTTATAAGTTGTACAAACATTTCTTGTCTGTCATGTTTTAATGATCAATATTTGTATCTAATAAAATAAATGACAAAAGTAATTTATTGTATTTAAAAAGCAACTGGTTTTAAGCATTTGATAACGGCTTAATCTTCTTCAACAAACATCCTATTTATATGAAGTAATATTTTAGATTTACAAAGAAACTACTTATAGAACCACCTTCGGTAGGTTTAAAACACATCTACATTCTTAAAATTGAAAATTTTAACCACAGATTTACCCTCTAAATCTCATATTTTGTAAGTACAAACATTTAAATATTCCTTCAAAATGGTATGTTATAAGGAATTTCACAGATATTCACCAAACTTATCTTTTTTAGCTTCCCTTTAGATTACTCCTCCCCTTTGTCTTAAATTTTTCCTTAGGTGCAATTCCTAAATCCCATCAAGTTTTCCAACCTACACATCAAGAAATATCAGTTAGAGGAATCTCTTTACAAAATATCATTCTTAACCCTTCCATTGGGTATAACCACTCCTTTAAAACTTTCAGGAATAATCATGAGGTTTTACAATATAATCACTTAGAACATCTACTTTAAAAAAAAATTCTTTGAAGGTTAATTTTTAACTATTTCACTGATGGTTCCGTTTTCTTTAAGACTACCATAACAAATTGAATTGCTGTTTCTTTCATAAAACCCTTTTAATACAAATCAAACTTGTAAAATGGTTCAAACTACACCCGTTAACAGTATCGGCTATGTTCTACACTAGTTAAGGGGCTCTTTTGTATGAAGAATTTACAAAGCTTAAAACCAGTAGACAGATTTTATCCTTTTAATAACAATTTTGTCATTCATTCTATTGTTTTAAAACCAATTCACATTCAGTAGATTGAAGAAAAATATAATTTTCTACTGCAAACAAGCATTTCGAATGTTATATGTGACCAAATAATTGAAATGGAATTAAGAAAAAATATATACAAAATTATTAAACACACATGATATAAAGTTTTGAGATTAAGCTTACAAACACCTTACGGAAAAAGTTGAGAAAAATCTTAAGCTTACTCTTTATATTGTGGATGTAACCTAGAGAGAGAGAGAGAGAGAATTATACTAGACCTTAGATACTGTACAATGATTTCCTTCACAACCAATTAAAAATTATTGCCTTAACTTTCTTTGCTTCCCACTACACAAGATAAATAGATTACTTGCTCGCAAAAAAATGTAGACCTATCTGATAAATAAAAAGCGAAAACTTTGTTCTTTTGTATATGAAAATTAAAGTTCCATTGCTTTATATGGAATTTTTAGTTAGGCCGAATTTAATATTGCAAGACGGTTATTTGGAAAAATATAAGCCAAATCATAAACTAGTATTTTTTTCCTTCTCTAGTAGATTTACAATCCCAGCACTTATACACAAGTTCATTTCTAGAATATGGTAAACTAATTCTTCCCCCCAACCCCTCAAGAAAAGAAGGGACTAAAAAGCAATAGCAAGCTGTGGATAGTTAGAGAGCCAGAATTTATCAATCCAATAGCTACCATCTTAAAAGCATCTGTGTAAATACCTTTTAAGAGAACACAGGCCTGGTATGGATTCAACGTTGTGTAAAAGAACAATCAATGACAGTTGCTAATAATTCGGATGACAGAAGAAATGAAATCATATACATAGACAAAGATTAAGTGATATTCATAAGGTCAAGTAAATAGTTGCAGGTTACACCCACTTCCAATTAATGTACTTTGATATATAGTTTACGGAATGAATTCAGATCAATTGCTAAAAAGGCGATTAATATAAATAATTTCCGTTGTCAAACATTTCAATAATTTGTTTATAGTAGGCTACTTCACACAATTCTACAAATGATATGATCTATAAATTTGAGGTTCAAAGGAAATTAAAATTTGATTTGACATGTAGTTGATGAGAATTAAAAAACAAATTTCTAAGAAAAACGTCGTTCCTCATTTATAATTGTTGGTCTTAATTGGTTTTTAAAGTTCAAAGCCCTCATTTTCAAACAACTTCCAACAATACATATAAAACCAATCTATTTGACATTACCTGTAATAATTCCAGTTTATTATTTCAAGAGGTATTAGGAATCCGTTATCTGTCAGTATATTCGTATTCACCAACTGTTTGCAGTTTCCACGCAACTAAACGAATGATTGTGACAAGAAAATTGCAATCTGAATTCTAATTATAAAGTCAAAAAAGGTCATAAATGTTGATCTGGACCTAATTATGAAGTTAAACTTAGATGTTTGGAATTTACCAGAAAAATTGTATCAAACAGGCTTAGAATTAAAAACTAATTAAAATGAACTTTTTATGCACTAACTTTGCAAAGATCAAGAGTGAATAAAAGACTTGCTACTAGCCTGAGTAAAAGCTGATACCTTTGATAATTAAACTCACGGATTCCAGATATACAGTAAACACCGTATGATAAAATTGAACTAATCTGGTAATATCGTTGCTGCAAAAGTTCATATTACTTAGTTATTGTAACTCTATTCGTTTTATTTTCCCCTTCAATTTGTGATTACTATTGAACCTTTGGGATATAAATGAGGTGACCATTGTAACACACAACCCACCTTAAAACCTCAGTAACTTTTCAACTAAGCATTTAAAGATATTTGAAATACTGAAATATTTCTTGTAAGGGTATTTTTGTAGACCAGAAAAGTTTGATGATAGACTGTCCCGCTTCAGTTGAGACAATTCGCTGGTGCTCATTTTGATATCAGAAATTAACCAAATTAATCTG
The DNA here is from genome assembly GCF_036898095.1 of Palaemon carinicauda. Taxonomy (NCBI): domain Eukaryota; kingdom Metazoa; phylum Arthropoda; class Malacostraca; order Decapoda; family Palaemonidae; genus Palaemon; species Palaemon carinicauda. The sequence goes on from NC_090726.1 coordinate 815,381, forward strand.
GTATTTTCTTTCCCTCCGTAGCTTTCTGGGATTTTTTCTGTAGTAAATCCCCGATTATTCGCAGCAGATCTTCATCTAGATGTTAATAGGAATATTTCATTACACTTAGTACATAATTCTTTGCGGTTCAATTTCCGGTTTTAAGCTGGAGGCTATGAACAATTTTCTTCTCTTGATTCGAATCTGAAAAATAAATGAAAGATGTTAATTGTACAGATATATCAGTCTCATTCAAATATTTTACTAGGTACTTCAGTATCAATGCTACATATTATTAAAATAATCTGCACGATAAACTATAAAGAATATCAAATATTCTAATGTATCAAATATAAAGTACAAACATAATGACAAACTAGACATGTCCATGATATTTACTGTACAATAACAAGTATTACACATGAAAATACTATATATATCTGGTAAAGTGGAAATGTATTACAGTACCTCCTAAATCCTAACACGGAAATAATTCACTGCAATATTCAAATGACAGGCATTTGATACACCACTGACTAACAGAACTTCCCCTATTCTTCATTTCTTATCTAGAGATAATCAATAAACCAATTTCCGTGAATAAAACATTCTACCTTTTACACCAGAGCATACCTGATCAAACACAGACAATGCTCATAAAATACTTATAAAAAAAAAAAACTAAAAATAAGGTATGTATAATTTCTGAGTAAATATAGAAATGACTGACACGGCAACAGTATCAGGTGTAAAATATTGCTTAGTACAGCATGCAAGAGTATATTGTTGAGCAAATAAACAATTTCCTAAATTTCCAGTTTCCTAAAAAAAAAAAAGACCAAATTTCTGAATTTATCAAGCAAATTAAGACACGTGTAATTGAAATTTCCAACTAAATTTTCATTATATATTGGATGGATCTTCCATAAACTAACTCTGGCTATCCTTTCATATTAATTTATCTAAATTGATTTTCTGGTTAACCTTCAATCAGTAAACCAACTTGATCTACCAATCTTCACCTTCTCACCTTAAACTATTTAACAACTTATTTCGCACTCTACTTTGCTAACGTTGTATAAGTTCATTAATGATCTTATACAACGTTATTGTTTTTGACTTACTGAGTATAGTTCAGCTGTGGACTAAACTGACAACCTGGTATTATCGGAGTCTCGTCTTTAACGTTAAACAAGGGAGAACAATATGCCTTTGCTAATGATTAACCAATGTTACTATGAATCAATGAAAAATTTAGTCAGCCATATATATAATATTTATATAATAATGCCTTTACCCAACATTGGCTGCCTTATCCTGCCTTTATCTACCATTAGCTGCTCTATCCTGTCTTTCTCCCTTTACCAACATATTGCCTAATCAAATTTTCAATCTTATTTTACATATAACAAATTAATTATTTTGATTATTATAGTGAGTTTACATCACTGAATATTTGGCATGAGTGGGTAGGACTTACAATTGCAAGCTCCTAGTATTTACAGTAGTATTTTAAATTTAAGCTTCAGGTTATATACTGTAACTATGTTAATAACAAACAATGGCCTAAGTTAATCCCTCTATCTTACAAACCTAAGAATTAATAAAAATATCATCATAAGATCAGGAATTATAGTCTTTTACTGTATTCCTTTTAGTGAATTGGATGTGCAACCTTTACAGACATCTGTATTGATATCAGGAGGATTGTAAAATAAGCTTCATATAAACAGATCCGTAATATAAAGCATTAAATGGAATATGTTGCCTGGGTATGCAACTAAAATATATAACTAATAGAGCAGTCAAATAAACTGCTCTTATAGTTTTTATATAATAATGTAACCATATTTTTAAAGAGAGTTGAAATATCAAGTGAAAACTGCATGGTCTAAGAAAAATTTCATGCAGCAAACTATTGTCTTTTCTTCTTGAAACATGTACTTGATTAACAAGTCAGGGAGACTGGTGCTTATGCCAGAATTCCTTTGTAACTTATGAGATTCATGAGTGATGTAATTTGTAGGGAGACCTTGCATCACTGCTCCGATACAAAACTGCTTAGTCATAGTGAGTAGTAGTTATAATAAGATGTATTCCATAGTTAGATTTGTGCTGTTCTCACTGTACTGTACTTGTGTGCTATACAGCAAGTCATGAATAGATGAGTCAGGTATTAAGTGCTTAGGATGACACGCCTGTTGAACACATTATACAGTTGGTGAGTGTTGGTTTAGTCTCTTCGGTATAAGTGCACGCTGAACTCTCTTAACTGTATGTTGTGATGAAAGGGAGTATAGAGTATAGCTGTGGTTGCACACTGAACTCCCTCAACTGTTTTATATGGGGAAAGATGGTTATAGCGTGTATGAGTAGGTGAGCTCGTAAATGGTAGCGCGCTCTGAATTCCTCGCCCCTAACTTTACTTGGCGAGTGGTTAAGCGCGCTAGTCTTTCCATTCTCTTGTTAAAGAACAGAAGTTTCTCCCTCGTAAGCGTTTAAAACCATGAAGTGCAAGTCCCAAGGAGACTGGCCTCATCAAGTTCCATGAGCTTTGTTGAACCTCGGAGAGGTACAATGTAGGCAATAACATGAAGATATAGCCAACGAGACTCGTCGATGGGAGAGGCAGCGAAGGGATGTTGCTCTTGAGTCATTGTACCCTGGCAGCATGAAGAGAGAGGCTGTGACTGCTTCACCGTCTGTGGCAATAACCTTAAAAGGTTATAGCCTACAAGACTCATCAATGAGAGATGGCGACAGCAAGTGGTAGCTTACGATACTTAATTTGTACACTGAGGGTATGATGCCGAAGAGCAGGTACTGCAAGCAGTCCCCCAACTCCTCCCCCGTTGAACTATGAAGAGCTTTGTGGGATGGACGAATCCAGTAACCGTTGGAGGAATCCTCTGGAGGGAAAACCATCCGGTGAAGATCGTCTATCCTCGGGGTGGGAAAGGGCAAACATCCTCTGTTGCTGCTGTCAGCAATTCTCCCAGTACAAGGGTAGATTACTGGACAGTGGTTGGTGAAGGTTAAATCTCCCTTGGAAAGGTAAGTTGTCCAACACCTGGAGGCGGACCTCTAGGTAGAGCTCTATGCTTTCCGTCAAAGAGCAGAGCTAAAGTTGAAGGTCACCACCAAGTATTGCCTATGTATCATGGCCAAAGCTAGTTTCTGGGTTACCCCAGAAGGAAATCCCAAAGGGACTCTGTCTGTCTCTCCTCTCCTTCCTATAGAGAAGCAATAGGAATGAAGGTGAAGAGAAAAGGAAATTTTTTAAATTTTAGGCAAGTTGGTCTTTAATAGGTTTTAAAACAGAGTAAAGAGGAGGAAATCATAAAATGTCCGTTTTCCTCCAAGCATAACTGCTAAGTGGCTTGCGTTGGCTACTGCATATGTGAGTGGGGTGAGTGGTGGGTCTACCTCCTGTTAATCCACACTAAATAGTTTCAGCTGTCGCCGAAATGTTTCTCCATAGTAGAGAGCCGAAATGTATGTATTAGGTACAAGAAAAATTATGATATAAATTTAATCTTACTCAATCCAAAACCTTACCTGTCCTAACGCAATCTATTGACAAATCTATAATAATTCATAAAAGAGCTAATCTAATTTCAATCAACTTGGACAATTTAACCTTAATCTACTAGCATGTCACAATATTTTATAAAAATCAAATCTAACAAACTATTTTCGTTAACGTTACCTTTAAAGTTCCAGCTGATGCAGATAGCGGGTATTTGCAGATTCGATGCTCATTGAAGAGAAATAAAATTGTAAACCTTCATTAGCTCATTGCTCAAGATGCACCTAAGATGAAGAAACAAGCATTTGTGAAAATATTTAAAAAATGATATTTTTATTATAAAATAAATTTTTGAACATACTTACCCGGTGGATATATATATATATATATATATATAGCTTAAGTCCCTGATGTCCTGGCAGAAATTCAAAACTCGTGGCAATCGCAGATTGGGTACCTAGGTGTACTACTAGCACCACCACTCGCCAGGTACCTGGAACCATTCCATGAATCCTCAGATCTTCCATGCCCATAAGTCTCTAGAGGGGAGGGAAGGGAGGGAGTTGAATTATATATATCCATCGGGTAAGTATGTTTAAAAATTTATTGTATAATGAAAATATAATCTTTAAACATCTGACTTAGCCAGTGGATATATATATAGCTGATTAACACCCTTGGTGGAGGGTCAGAGACAGCCAACATTGTTGGAGTATTATTCAAGTGTTTAAGGAAAAACAAGCTTAAGGCTTCGTACCTGATAAGGAAGCTGACTTTTATGATTCTCTGCCTCATTAGTCTGCTGTCCTTACGAGATCCAGCGATCCACTCAGGGGCTGAAAGACCTCTAGGAGCTGTCAAAATGGTGTAAATACCTCACTATGGCAGGACCTCAACCAATACCTTTGTTCTGGGTGCTCTCAAGGAACAAGTTTGACCACCTGCTAAAATTAATAATTGTGGAAGACTGTCGACCAATCTCCACAAACAACCATAAAATATAATAGTTACAAGAGAAGAAAAAAGGTATTAGGATTAGGGGAATGTAGTGGTAAAGCTTTCACCCACTACTGCACTCGCTGCTACGAATGGACATAAAAGTGTAGCAGTCCTCATAAAGAGTCTGGACACGTTTCAAATAATGTGAGGCGAACACAGATTTACTCCTCCAAAAGGTTGTGTCCATAATGCTCTGTAAAGATCGATTCTGCTTGAAAGCTACAGAAGTTGCCACAGCTCTGACTTCGTGCGTCTTCACTTTCAGCAGTTTGAGGTCTGCCTCACCACAGTGAGCGTGAGCCTCTCTTATCAAGTGCCTGATAAAATATGATAGGGTGTTCTTTGACATAGGTAAGGAGGGCTTCTTGATTGAACACCATAGAGCTGACTTGCCTCGTGATTCTTTAGTTCTGTCTACATAGAAATTAAGTGCTCTTACAGGGCACAGGACCTTCTCCATTTCCTCACCAACCACATCGGAAAGGTTTGGAATCTCGAAAGACTTCGGCCATGGATGAGAAGGGCATTCGTTCTTAGCCAAGAAACCAAGTTGTAAGGAGCAGATAGCTTTGCTATTTCCGAAGCCAATATTCTTGCTAAAGGCATGAACTTCACTGACTCTTTTAGCTGCTGCCAGACTGACTAAGAAAAGTCTTTACAGTGAGATCTTTAAAAGAAGCAGAGCGTAAGGACTCAAAGCTGTCACTCATGAGAAACTTCAGGAAAACATCCAGATTCCAGGCTAGTGATTCTAGTTGACGATCCTTAGAAGTCTCAAAGGATTTGAGGTCTTGAAGGTCTTTGTTGCTAGAGAGGTCCAAGTTCCTGTGCCTGAAGATGGCCGCTAGCATGCTCCTGTACCCTTTAATGGTAGAGGAAGAAAACTTGCGTTTTCTCCTAAGGTCTAAAAAAAAAGTCAGCAATTTGGGTCAGAGAGGTACTGGATGAGGAAACTGAGTTGGCTCTGCACCAATCTCGAAAAACCTCCCATTTGGACTGGTAGACCTGGAGGGTAGAGGTCCTCCTTGCTCTAGCAATAGCTTTAGCTGCCTCCTTCGAAAAGCCTCTAGTTCTTGCAAATTTTTCGATAGTCTGAAGGCAGTTAGACGTAAAGCTCGGAGGTTTTGATGGAACCTTTCCAAGTGCGGTTGTCTGAGTAGATCTACTCGTGTTGGCAGGTTTCTTGGTATGTCCACCATCCATTGTAGTACCTCTGTGAACCATTCTCTCGAGGGCCAGAGGGGAGCTACTTGAGTCAATCTGGTTCTCTCGTGAGACAAACTTTTGTAATACTTGGTTTCTCCTGCTGAGGCTGTCTGCCATCACGTTCTTCTCTCCTTGGATGAACCTTGTGAGTAAGGTTACATTTCTTTCCTTTGCCCAAACTAGAAGCTCCCTTGCAGTCTCTAAAGGGACGTGTGTGTTCCGCCTTGTTTGGATATGTAGGCCAAGGCTGTGGTGTTGTCGGCATCTACCTGCACCACCTTGTTTAGAACCGACCTTACGAAACCTTGAAGGGCCAACAGGACTGCTAACAGCTCCTCCTGGTTGATGTGGAGGCTCTCTTGATCATTTGTCCACAGACCCGAGCTCTCCAGCTTGCCCAGTGTTGCTCCCCACCCCGAGTCCGAGGTGTCGGAACACAACACAAGGTCTGGGCTCCTTTGCTCCATCAAGAGACCCTCCTGAAGTTTGGTTGGGTCGTTCCACCAATGGAGGCAACTTTTTACAGACTCTGGAAGTGGAATACTTTCCGTCTCTAAGCCCTTCTCCTTGTCCCAATGGTGAGTGAGGTGAAATTGAAGAGGGCGGAAATTTAGTCTTCCTAGGGAGACAAACTGCTCCAGTGAGGAGTGTGTTCCCAGCAGACTCATCCACTGTCTCAGAGAACATTTTCTTTTCTCTAGGAAGAGACGAAGCTTTAGGAGGACTTGTTCTATCCTTGAGGGTGATGGAAAAGCCCGAACAGCTAGACTCAATCTCCATCCCCAAATAAAGAATCTTCTGGGATGGGATCAGTTGGAACTTCTCTGTGTTGACAAGAAGACCCAGTTCCTTTGACAATCTCAGTGTCATTTGCAGATCCTCCAGACAGTGATTGAAGGAAGACGCTCCGAGTAACCAGTCGCCCAAATACAGGGAGGCTCTGATACCTGTTGAATGCAGGAAGCTCGCCACATTTAGCATCAGCTTCGTGAAAATGAGAGGAGCGGTACTGAGGCCGAAACACAAGGCCCGAAACTGGAGGACTTCCTTCCCGTAAACGAACCTCGGGTAACGTTTGAAACTCGGATGTATGGGATATGAAAATAGGCGTCCTGGAGGTCTAAAGAGACCATCCTGTCGCCCTTTCTTACTGCTGCACAGTTTTCTGAATGAAAGCGTTGAGGGCACTTACATCCAGGACTGGTCTCCCTCCCCCCAAGTTTTTGGGAACCAGGAATAGGCAGTTGTAAAATCCTGGTGACTAAGTCCTGTACCCGCTCTACTGTCCCTTTTTCCAACAAGAGGGACACTTGTAGCAGCAATGCCTGCCTCTTTGAGTCCTCTTGGTATCTGGGAGAGAGATCTATCGGATCGTGAACTAAAGGGGGTTTCTTTATGAAAGGAATCTTGTATCCCTCCTTCAGCAAAAGAACGGACCAAGGGTCTGCTCCCCTTCTCTCCCAGGCCCACCAGAAGTTGTTCAGTCTGGCCCCTACTGCTGTCTGAAGGGGAAAGCAGTCAGACTCTGCTTCACCAAGATCTTGATCCCCTCCTTTTTGCTCTTCTCCCGTTGGGTCTGGAACTACCCCTACTGACGGATCTACCTAGAAAGGGCTGTGTAAACTGAGGCAAAGGAGTTTCTACTTTCGGTTTATGGCTAGGAAAAGAAGTCGGAAGTACTTTCCATGCTGTCTTCGAGACCAAATCATGGGTGGTCTTCTGGGCTAAAGAGGAAGCAACCTCTTTCACAAGTTCCTGCGGAAACAGAGATGGAGACAGAGGCGCAAACAGCAACTCAGACTTCTGTCAAGGGGTGACACCCATGGAAAGGAAAGAACACATCTGTGCTCTTTTCTTAAGAACTCCAGCCGTAAAAAGGGCTGCTAATTCACTAGAGCCATCTCAAACAGCTTTGTCCATACACGACAATCTGAATAATACTGTCCGTGTCAGTATTCTTAAAAGTCAAAACTTTCTTCCCCAAGGCTCCCAGAGTCCAATCGAGGAAGTTGAAAACCTCGAAAGCTCTGAAGACGCCTTTGAGAAGATGGTCGAGTTCAGAAGTCGTCCAGTAAATCTTAGTCCGTCACATGGCCAACCGACGAGAAGAGTCTACAAGGCTTGAGAAGTCTCCCTGGGCAGAGGCAGGAACTCCCAAGCCGAGAACTTCTCCTGTCTCGTACCACACACTGACCTGGAAGCTAGTCTAGCTGCAGGAAAAGAGAAAGCAGACTTGCCTTGATTTTTTTTGGACTGCAACCAGTCTCCTAACAGTCTTAACGCTCTTTTCGATGATCTAGAAAGAACCATCTTGGTAAAAATAGGCGCCTGAGCGGCCGTCTCCAATGTAAACTCCGAAGGGGGGGGGGGGGAGCGTGGAGCAACAGAAACAAAGTGATTAGGAAACACTTCCGTAAACACTTTCATGATTTTCTTAAGATCCAAAGAATGCTGTGTGGTCTTAGGCTCCTCTTCTTCTGAGAAGTCTTCCAAAATGTCAGCCTAGGAAAGGGGATCATCAACCTCATCCTCCGACAAAACTCCAGCTGAAGTAGAAATGTCTTTGCGTGCCTAACTTTTGACTGCGCGATCTTGACGCTTGGCGTTACGTTCGACAGCTTGACATTCGGCATCAACTTAACGCTCGGCCTCATGATCAACTTGACGTTCGGCGTCACGTCTAACTTGACGTTCGGCGTAATGGCGTAACTTGATGTGCGGCGTCATGGCGTGACTTGACGTGCGGCGTCACTTGGTTGACTTGACGTGCGGCGTCACTTGGTTGACTTGACGTGCGGCGTCACTTGGTTGACTTGACGTGCGGCGTCACTTGGTTGACTTGACGTGCGGCGTCACTTGGTTGACTTGACGTGCGGCGTCACTTGGTTGACTTGACGTGCGGCGTCACTTGGTTGACTTGACGTGCGGCGTCACTTGGTTGACTTGACGTGCGGCGTCACTTGGTTGACTTGACGTGCGGCGTCACTTGGTCGACTTGACGTGCGGCGTCACTTGGTCGACTTGACGTGCGGCGTCACTTGGTTGACTTGACATGCGGCGTCACGCTTGACTTGACGTTCGGCGTACTTGTCGATTAGCGTCCCATTTAGCTGCATGGCGATCGCTTTCACAAGCTTCTTTCTTTCGTTTGAAGCTCAGCTTCACGCCTGGAAGCTTGACGTTTGAGGTCAAGCTTATCAGAGTAATGACGTCCACGTTGTGAAGCTTCCTGACATTCGGGAACTTGGCGAGTTACTTCCTTATCAGCAGAGCGATACGACTGCATAAACGAGGAAAGCTTAAGCTGCATGTCCTGTAGCAAACTCAACTTAGGGTCAACTTACGGTAAAGTTGGAGCGGAAACGTCAACAACAAAATAGCCTTCTTCATCGCTCGCATCCCGCGTAGATTGCCCAGAGGTCAACAGCCAGTCACGGTAGCGGCGGAGCATGAACTGAAGGAAAACAGATCCAGGAACTTGTGCAGCAATAGGCTGGGCTGGACGCTTGTCAGAGCCAGACGTTCAAACAGGACGTTTAGCAGGAGAACCTTCTTCAGAAGAAGGAAAATGCTCTGGACTGCTCCAAAGACTACAGCCAGGCACTCGAGGCGATAAAACGCAACGCTGATCTCCTGCAACCATTTTCCTCTTGAGAGGTCTAGAAACTTGACGCCAGTCACGATTTCGACTGCTTGCTGACCACTGCATCATCCGAAGATGAGGTAAACTTGACTTCACCTTTCCCATGGTGAGGGCAAGCGTCCCGTGAAACGTCAACAGGGACGCTCGATGGGACGTCTGCTCGAATGACTACGCCTCTCGTTCCCTTCTCCCTGGGGTTGGGAGCTTGGAAGAGGTCTAAGGCTAGGTGAACGACAGGTTCGAGCAGACGCACCCTCCACAGCAATGAACACATTAACTGCACTTTTGGCACTAACACTGGCACTTTTAAGCTGATTAACATCGGACATAAGTTGGTTCCTGTTCGTAGCAAGCGACTCAACCCTAACACCAAGGGCTTGAATAACGATCATCATGTCCTTAAGTGTAGGCTCAGCGGTAACAGCAGGGGGATCAGGAACTATCACTACAGGGGAAGGATTAGGTTCAGTGACACGGGAAGAGGATAATTCTCTAGAGCGAGAAGAACTATGTCTAACTCTATCTCTCTCTAACTTAATAGTGTAGTGGTCGAAATCCAGCCACTCACTCTCAGACAACAAAATGCATTCATCACATCGATCACTTAACTGACAAACTTTACCTCTACATTTAGTACAAATGGAGTGGGGATCAATAGAGGCTTTAGGAAGGCAGGTTTTACAGCCTTTCACACACTTTCTATAAGCTGGGGAAGGGTCAGCCATTTTGGAAAATTTAAGAATGGTCAAAACAAGCAATGGTCAAAGTAAATCAAAATAAAAAAAGGTTCAAGAGAATCCGTAAGCAAAATCCAATCAAGCGAAAGCCAATAACCAATATGAGTACATCACCAAAGATACTGCAAAAATCTAGATTATAACAAGCGAATATTCCAATGATGTTGCCAGCAATGGCGGCATGGAAGATCTGAGGATTCATGGAATGATTCCAGTTACCTGGCGAGTGGTGGCGCTAGTAGTACACCTAGCTACCCAATCTGCGATTGCCACGAGTTTTGAATTTCTGCCGTGACGTCAGGGACTTAAGCTATATATATATCCACCGGCTAAGTCAGATGTTTAAAAATTCAATTTTTTATAGTTTAAAAATTCAATTTTTTATAGTTTAAAAATTCCATTTTTTATAATCATAACAGAATTGAACATGACGTTCTTACTTTTATAATTATCAAAGAGGAGCTTTCAAAAAGCAATATTACTTATTTATTTGTATTATTGGATTGACTATCTTAGGTTTAAAGTTTGCAAAATATTTCAATTTACCGACTGGCATATTTTTCAATGAACAATATTAGATAATCAGCTACTTCCTATCCTTAGAAACCTACAACTTAAAGATTCTATAATTTTCGGTGCATGAAAAAAAAAAAAGTCACTGCTATGTGTCTATCACCTATGATTCCCATCTTTGAGAGGGTCCTATGGTAATAGACATACTGTATTACTAATGAAGCTGAAAACTAGTATGTTTCCATCTGTGAGTACGGACACTTTATAAAGGGGCACTGAAGAACAGCCGGGAGAGAAGATCCCGGCCAAGTTGTCTCTCTCTAGGAACCTACCTAAAGAGCTAGCAGATCAGGATATCACTAAGCTAAGGACCCCCATCAAGTATCCCTAGGAGTCTAGTAAGGATTGGAAAGGTGGGTGGAGACACTCCACCTTCCCCTGATTGGAGAGGGTACAAATACTGGGCTCATTTACTGGTTATTTAAACCAAAGGGAAGCAGTCATTGGCTTAGCTCTGCTACTCCCTTCACGAAGCAGTAAGTGGATTCCAAGGGAAGCATATTCCTTACGCATACCAGGCCAGTGGTGATGAGCCAGTGTGAGACTACTCACCAGCAACCTGTGTAACAGCCATAGCTGCCAAAGCAGGATCTACTGTTTGATGAGCCACAAACCCATTGTGGGTAAACTCCATTACTTCCTCCTGGTAGAAGCAAGCAGCTTTTTAAAAACAGCAGAAATGAGAAATGCGTGTAAGAACTATCTTTCACTTGATCAATGGTGCAATTGCTTGGTCCCTGGTGGGACTGTTCAACTGCAATTAATAAAAGAAGCTAGCCTCCAGCTGGGCTCCTGATCTGTTTGACAGGATCCAACGATTCCGGTCAGTGGTGGGAGATCAGATACTCCCTCGTGGAAAGTGAATGTTGCTTACTTAAGGACAGGGTGGTGGTCTTATGCCAACACTAGGAACAATGAAGGGCGCTGCATACTCACCCTCACCTGGCTTACAGTACTGTTGCCTGGGTCGTTCACTTGAAATCTGGGCAACAGCTGTACTTGTTGTACTGGGCTTACTATCCCCCTGACCAACCCCGTAAGTACCGGGTAGCAGGTACGAGCTGTCACTCCTGCCAGGAAATGAAATGCACTTACTGGAAGTTCCCAGAAATTTCTTGGGAAATGCCTCCTATGAGCTTTATACTACTAATTCAGAAAATAGAATGGGAAAAGGAAGGAGGCTTTTTATTGAGGAAGTAAATGTGAGTAATCTCACATCAACCCCTGCCAGCTTTTCTTCCTTATTACGTGTGATTACATGATTCCTGAATAATAAAGTAGAGATACACTACAACTCTGTTACTTTAATTTAAGGTCTGCTTTTCTAGTCTATAGAAGGGGAACCCTACTCTCTACATGACCTTCGGTCATTTTATCGTATGCAATCCAAGGCATTCAGCATTTCACACCGCCTATTGCTTGTTTATTGTTAAATCTACATTATCTTGAAAGCCTTATTAGCTTCAGTTTCAGATGACTAGTGGGAGCTTATTGTATAGTCTCAGGGTCGCATATCTTACAGCTCTATAACCTACAGTAGACATATATCTTGGTTCCAATAATTTGAAACCATCTGCATCTATTGTCATGTCAACAAAATTTGATAGCAGCACATGTAGCAATTCTCTTAAATATTTTGTATGTCCGGTTCTTATAACTTGATGGGTTATTGTCCATATTCTAAACTCCATTCTTGCTTTAATAAGCAGTCAGTGTAAATCAATTAGTACAAGAGTGATCCTCGCTTGCGGTGGAACACCTTTTATCAGTCTTCCTCCTATGTTTTTATGTTCTGTAATTTCTTAAGTTGCACGTTTGGTACATTGTGGTAGATGGAGTTACAGGAGCCAATCCTAGTAACACAGTTCATCACAAGTCTCTACAAAATGTTCATCCAGGTACATATTTATGAAAGCAATGTTTTAAAATTATATCCAGCGGTTTATTTGGGCATTGAAAGACAAGTTGAAGTCAAGAGATACTCATAGATCACGAACTTTACTAGATATCTGGACAGAGTTATTTATGTATATTTGAATATTGCTGAAGTTTCTTGGTCTGTTTTTCTTTCCAACAACCATAAACTCTAATTTTCATCTATTTTAGTTGCTTGATTGTCATACATTTCCTAACAGTGACAAGAATTTGGTTTAGTGTTTCAGTATTATCGTCTATCTAGTTTATGGAAAAATAGAATAAAGAAGAATAGTTTACCAGCACTCCCATGTACTTCAACCTCTGCTTGTGCCTAAGGTCAATTCAAGTGAACATGATCTGAAAATGCATCTGGTCAGTTGAGAGGGGTAATGTTTTTTCTTTCAACCCAGTGATGACTAAATGAAAACACGACAGGAGAGAACTGGAGAAACATACTAAGGCTTCCACCTATGAACATGTCCATATAGAACCTGGAAGGTAGAAGTGGAATAGATTTGAACTGAAAAGGGGTAGAGGGAAAGCTAGACCAAAAAGATATGATATATGTCAGTGCTAACCAACCGAACTGACAAATGGAGACATGGACTGCCTACATCAGCACAGCTCACCAGCTTCTTACTCCTAAAACCCTTCCTAGGCAAGCTTGGGAGAGAGCACAGACGTTTGGAGCAGAGTTAGACACGTTCTGTAGGAAGAAACAACTTGTGGACTTAGCTGAGTTTTTTGCAATTTATATAGCAAAGGGCTTAGCTGCTATTGACCTTGAAGGGTTTGTGCCTTGAGAGATACTAATTAGTGGGGGAAGGTCTCAACACACAAGGCTTCCTCCTTCCCCCACTACCTCAACACCACAACTGTCGTATCTTCCAATCAGCCTAGGTGGTTTGCTATCCAGTTAAAAAAAAAAAAAAAAAAAAAAAAAAAAAAAAAAAAAAAAAAAAAAAGGATAATCTCATTCATCTGGATAACAAAATCATAGTGAACTGCCTGGAAATACAAAGTTGAACCCCTTCATTAAGCAAAGTTCGATACCTTGACCACACAACACATCGGTCAACTGGACTTGGCTACAGGTGATGTTCATTGTTTCTTGACACAAAAGCTTTAAGCCAAATCATTAATGAGGCAAGATCAATCTAGATTGGCTTGCCAGAAAACGATTTTCAGATAACATAATAGGATTAATTTTATCCAATTTTTTCCTTGAAACTTCGATACTAGTATCTATGGCATTTCGATTCAGAATGAGTCTGATGGATGAAAACTCTGTGGGATAAGAGATCTATTACTGGTCTGCAATCCCATGAGGTCTTTTTGATAAAATAAAAACAGATGGCTGCAGCAGCGTAGAGACTTGTCTCAGACTTCCTCTTAGAGTGCCCTATAGCAATAGCAGCATATTGTGCACCTACAACTGAAGGGTAAGGTCTTTTTACTTTTCTTGTTGACAGTACATCCACATCATTGGAGCTGTTATGAGGGGAGAGGAAGAAATGGTGAACAGGAGTTGGCATCTGAATTGAAACACACCGATCGTCACCTGCTTAGCAATTGAAACACATCGATCGTCACCTGCTCTGCTAAGTGAAACTGTAGCCACCTCCATTTCTCTGCCAGATGTCGGCCCACTGGTGGTTAAGTGGGGGAACTGCAGGCCCTAGAAAGTTTGAGGGCCTCGCCTCTATTTTTCTTTGCAATTCTATTTCTGAACACTTCATTGGTAAGATAGCTGACCAGAATCAAGGGGCTTTTGAGACTCCCTTGGTGTGGTTATGGGGTTATGTATACTTTTCCCTAGTTTAGGGGTTGCTCTGGAAGTTTGTCTAGGCAGAGGAGATGGCCTAGTATAGTTATTAGAGGCAGAAGGTTGAGGGCTCCTAAATGTTACTGTTAGATGGAGAAGTAAATCCTGATTGGATTTTCTCCATTGAGTCATATTTTCATAGCTTTCAGACAAGAACGAGGACTTTCAAGTGCCTCCCACTCTCTGCACTAGAGAAGTCTAAGTTCAAGGCCAAATTTCCCATTGTACCCGACTAGTGGCTTTCATGTTACTGGCCTCTGGAGCAGTGAATGTACTATTGAGAGGCTAGTTTGTCATCTGAAAAGCATGAAGCCAGTATAGAAATCGCTGTTCTATGGGCAAAGAAGAGGGATGAAAGTCCTGTATTGCGCAAGACCGCCTATGCTTCGAAAAGGAGGAGACTGGATTATAGATGATCAGCCTGCTTTCAGAAAATCTTTCTGAGCCAATATCTACATATGAAGCTTGTCAAATGCCACCTCAGGTAGTTCTGATGCAGCGTTCTAGTCGTTTCGTACCCTGTGGTGCACAGCACAGTCTCTATTGCCACTTCCCTGCCTTTAATCGGTGATCTAAGGGGCTTGCCAAGGTCGTAAAGCCTCCTGATCAGGGACAGGACTTGTAGGAAGGAAGACTAATTACACCCCCTCGGACTCAGCAATATGGATCAGCTGCTTGTGGCACCCATCCTACAGATTCATGGAAGTCATCACTCCCGGAGAAGCCCCTATTCTCTGGAGAAGAATCGTGCCGATTCTCATCCTGTTCAAACGCCATACACACACTCCAAAGAGGGTTGGGGATTATAATTTGTCTGTGATCTCCTTTTTTGTGGAATTTAAAGGTCTTGCATGCAAAATATTTCCATTTGCTGAGGAACTCCTCTGCCTACTACGTGGCAAATGACATAAGGAGGATCATCGGGATCTATCCTATGAAAAGGCCTAAGAACTTTAGTCAACCTTTTAGCCTTCTTTTGGGAGTCTCTGCACTTCCCTCATTGAATCCTTTTGAAAAGGGTGAAAAAGGGTCCTATATCACTTCTTAGTGGGCATCACCTTTCTTTAGGAGAAAAAAAAAGTGGTTAATGAGATGAAAACTGCTTCATTGATGGTTCGGGGCTCTCAAACAGAGAACCATTGATAACTTTGATCGGAGACAATCTGTATTTTCTACAAAGGAAATGCATCTCAGTGACTCGCTGCCTATGCACCTGCAGATAAGGATCTGCCACCCAAGCCCAGTCAATCTCACCGGGGTCTTTTCTTATTTTCAGCAACAATTACTTAACTGTACCATTTGAGTGCATAATTAGTGTGTTAGCGCCCATCTTTATTATCTATCCCACGTAGAGACGAGAAGTTTGCAAGCCAACCAGTGAGTGAGGTTGTATTCAAATAGATTTGAGCGCACCAGAAAGTGACAGTAAAGTTAGAGTAAGGATTGTGAATAGATAGGTGTACTTTCTTCCATGACCAAAAATAAAACAGCGCTAGCAGAGGTCCTCCCGTAGGCGAACACCCTAGCAGGCATGCGGGAGGGTGAGCTGTCAATTGCGAGCAGGTGAGAGGGTGAACGATCAATCTAGAGCAGATAAGAGGATGAGTAATCAATCGAAACCAGGTGAAAAGGGTGCATGATTGATCATGAACAGGAAAGAAGGTACGCAATCGATCTTGAGCAGGCAAGAGGGCGTGGGATCTATCTCGACAGCTGAGAGGGGAAGCGATCATTCATGAGCAGGTGAAAGGGTGTGAGATTGATCGAGAGCAGGTGAGAGGGTGTGAGATTGATCGAGAGCAGGTGAGAGGGTGTGAGATTGATCGAGAGCAGGTGAGAGGGTGTGAGATTGATCGAGAGCAGGTGAGAGGGTGTGAGATTGATCGAGAGCAGGTGAGAGGGTGTGAGATTGATCGAGAGCAGGTGAAATGTTAGGCGACAGATCGCGAGTAGGTTAGAGGATGCATGGCTGATGGTGAGCAGTTAAGGTTGCAGTAAGAAATCATACATTTGTGATGGTGGTTTCTCAAAACAGCTTGTGAACATATAGTAGCATACCTAACATAGCTCTAATTGATCACTAACCGGTGAGATGATGCTCCCATAGTAAAACAGGAGCGCCAACAGATCCACTATCACGAGCATGAGTGATTAAGTTCTCTTACATGCTCACAGTCACAAACAGCTGAGGGGAAAGCAAAGTAGCTTGAAATCTCGCTGTCTTTTTCAGTTCTCGCTGAAGGATTGACCAACACTTTCTCCCATCGAAAGAGAAACAGGAGTGACTCATAGGAAACTACTATCAATTGGTCTTCAAAGACTAATCATCCAATAAGGGAAAAGGAAGGGCAGTGGCCTTTTTTCTTCAGTCAGACAGCGTGTACGAAGTCAACTGATTACGTGTCTGAGGCCGAGGTAAGTTCTTGTTGCAGATGACCTGGCCCTTACTGCCAGGCAATGGCTCTTGCACACTTGCAGCTCATAGTGAGTAACTTAAGAGGTAAGAATATATGCTCGAACAGCAGTAGTCTCCCTTGGTTCCATAAGCATCATAATATAAGATGAATGTGTGAAAGTTATACCCTGTTATGGTTTATCAGCTCCCCTCTGTCCGTCTGGGAAGGCGAGTGCTTCAAATGAGTGCACCTGTCATGATCAGTAGCTTTGCAATAATCGAATGCTTGCGTAATCTCAATCCCGTGTTGAGGATAGAAGACAATATCTCCCCTTGGGGAGAGAGCTATGGGAGGAGCACACTAATCCATTGGAAGGTGTGAAGCTGTCACTTGCTGAGCACGTTGTTTTGTGTGTATATCAGAAGTACCCTATCATTAGATGTGTGGCGAGGAAGGGTTTACGAATCTAGTCAGGGAAGGTTGTGATTGTAAAGAAGCCCATTCATCGATGAATGATGATTCATTCCAAACCCACCGCTGTCTCACAGACATATTGCTTGCGATTACATGCATCAAATATAGGAGGATTAGTCTCCCTTTTGGGTAGAACTTATTCCTATCAATTCAGTTTTCTTTCTGAATTCATAAGGGGTAATCAGTAAAGTCTAACTAGAACAGAATATTAGCTGGCCGCTTGAGTTCAGACTCAAGGGGCTGAAAAATATTCCCCTTTCAATGGATTAAGTTCAAAGGTGAAGCACAGGAAAAAGTTTCCAAAGAGTTAAAGAAAATTTTAAAGCAAAGTTAGAAAAGATGCTGATGGTGTGTCTGTTATTTAGTGGCAAGAATCAAAGTGACTGTTCAGTGTACTGTCAGAAGGAGCGGGGTTTCTCCTCTGCCGACTACTAACTACCAGCTATTGATGACACCTTGTTATGACAAATTCGGAGATAATTTGTATTTTTCCTAGCCATACAAACCTTAGCTATTTACATAGGGTTTACTTTCGGCGTAGCTGAAAATGACGAGCCATTAGATTTTAACGAGGGTTAACTACCCCCGCGCTAGTTAGCAAGGGCGTAGGGGAAGGGGTAGCATGCTACTCCTACCCCCCTCCACCGGTGAATTGTCTCATTTCACTTAGAGGTAGGACTTGTCTTGGGGGACAGGGCTAGCGGGCAAATATGTGTTAATAGCTAAGGTATATGGTTAGGAAAAATACAAATTATCTCCGAATTTGTCATTTGTTCCGTAACCGGAATACAAACCACGCTATTTACATAGGGTGACTTATTACCCCTTAGGAAGGGTGGAAAGTCCCCAGCCTTACTGGCTTTGGCTTTACCCAGGGACTCAGAATCCGAGTGAGCAGCACACGAGAAAAAAAAGAGTCCCTGCACCTCACAAGTTCCTTGCTCTGCAAGGAACGTGTGGCCTACATAAGCTTGTGTGTGGAGGAATAGTGTGTGACTCGTCCTAGGAAGTTGACCTGGAGTCCTTTAGATGGAATTCTAGGCTAGGACGTTCCCAATACCACCTCGTCAGGGTATGGGAGGACGCGACAGTATAAACTTAATACTAGGAACACAAGGGAGCATGGTTTACCTGCAGAGGTTGAGGTCGGCTATGCAGAGACCAGGATGCTGCTTTCCCCAAGAGAGGGGAGGATGAAGAAAGAAGTAAGGGCCAGACATACTCTTTCATTCACGCAGACTGAGACCGGGTAACAATGCCCTCAACCTTCTGCTACCTGTCCAATAAGGAGCCTGAGGTTAGACCAGCTGTTGTGCAGCCACCACAGGGCCGATAGAAAAAGTATCGAGGCTCCTGTGGGTCACGTCCTGCAGGTAGTGGGCTGTGAAGGTCGTTTGACGCTTCCTGACCCCAGCTTGTAGCACCTGCGTCACAGAAGTTTCTCTTAAAGGCCGGGGATGTAGCGATGCCCCTGACGTCGTGACGGAGGAGGGTCAGGATTCAAGGCGTGATGGATAACCCTTCGAATCCAGGCCGAGATGGTGTTTTTGGTGACCCCCCTCTTAGTCCTTCCCGTGCTTACGAACAACGCCTGCACGCGGGGACGAACTGCAGCTGTTCTCTTCAAGAATTACCTCAGATTCCTCACTGGGCATAATAGAAGATGGTCTGGGGCACTTGCTACGGAACGGAGACTCGTGACCCTGAAGGAGTCGAACCGTGGGTCCAGCACTCCAGGGTTCTGAGTCTTGGCAACAAACTCGGGGATGAACCTGAACGTTACCTCCCCCCATCCCCTTGGATGGACGATGTCGTATGAGAGACCATGAAGTTCACTAACTCGTTTGGCAGAGGCCAACGCAAGTAGGAAAGCCGTCTTCCAAGAAAGATGGAGATCAAAGGCCTGGCGTAATGGTTCGAAGGGGGGTCTCTTCAGAGCCTGAGGACCCGAACCCCGTTCCATGGAGGAGGTCTCACTCCCGACTGAGGGCAGGTAAGCTCATAGCTACGTATCAGAGAGTTCTAGCGAGGAAGAAATGTCCACTCCTTTCAGCCTAAAGGCCAGGCTTAAGGCTGAGCGATAGCCTTTCACCGCTGAGACCGAAAGGCGCATTTCCTCCCGCAAATACACGAGGAACTCCGCTATTGCTGGAAAGGTGGCATCGAGTGGAGAGATACCCCTCCCACGACACCAACCACTAAAGAGACTCCACTTCGCCTGGTAGACTCCCGCAGGTGTCGAGACATTCTTTCCGCAACCTGCTGCGAAAAGCCTCTCTCCGTGAGGAGACGCTGGATAGTCTCCAGGCGTGAAGTCGAAGCGAGGCTACGGCTTTGTGGAAAATGTTGCAATGTGGTTGTCTGAGTAGCTCGTGTAGTAGGGGAAGTTCTCTCTGAGGTTCCGTTAGGAGTTGCAGAAGGTCCGGGAACCATTCCGCGTGATGCCATAGCGGAGCTTTTAAGGTCTTAGACAGGTTGACCGATTGTCTGGTCCTGTTGAGCACCCTTCTCATCAGACAAAACGGTGGGAAGGCGTACACGTTGATGTTGTCCCACCGTTGTTGGAAGGCATCTTGCCAGAGAGCCTTGGGGTCCGGGACTGGGGAGCAGTACAGAGGCAGCTTGAAATTCAAGGCCGTCACGAACAGGTCCACTGTCGGGGAACCCCACAAAGTCGGGACTTTGTTGGCTATCTGAGGATCCAAAGACCACTCGGTACTCACTATCTGCGAAGCTCTGCTCAGACTGTCAGCGAGCTGATAGTGTTATCGAGTGGATTTCGGACCACCTCAGAATCTCTACTGCAAGATGGGATAGCTTTTGTGAAAAGGTACCTCCCTGCTTGTTGATATAAGCCACTACCGTGGTGTTGTCGCTTATCACCACCACGAAGTGGCCCGCCAGGGTCCGTTGGAACTGTTGAAGGGCCAAATACACGGCCTTCATCTCTAGCAGGTTAATGTGTAGGTACTTTTCTGATTCTGACCAAAGGCCAGAGACCCTCTGGTTCAGAATGTGGGCGCCCCACCCTTCTTTTGACGCGTCCGAGAACAGCGTCAAATCCGGGGGAAGGACGAGGAGATCCACTCCCTTTTGTAGGTTTTCATCGATCAGCCACCACTGCAGGTCCGCCTGTTCCGTGGGTCCTATAGGGACCAGAGAGTCCGGGGAATCGGTGCCCTAATTCCACCGGGACTTGAGCCGCCATTGCAGGGATCTCATCCTGAGACGGCCGTTCGGGACCAGACGGGCCAGGGAGGCTAGGTGACCTAAAAGACGTAACCATGATTGGGCTGGAAGCTCTTCCCGCCTGAGGAAGGGCTCTGCAACCCTCCTCAGCCTTGCTCTCCTGTCGTCTGATGGAAAGGCTTTGTGGAGATTGGTGTCTAATAACATGCCTAGATATACCAGTCGTTGGGTCGGCTGCAGAGAGGACTTCGAGATTTACCATGATCCACAGATCTTGGCAAAGTCCAAGAAGCCTGTCTCGGTGTTGAAGAAGGGTCGACTTCCGAGTCTGCCAGGATCAGCCAGTCGTCCAGATATCGGAGGAAACGGATGCCGTTCCTGTGCGCCCACGACAAAATCAGGGTGAACACACTGGTGAACACCTGAGGTGCTGTGGAGAGACCGAAGCACAGTACCTTGAACTGGTAGGTGTTGCTGTCTAGGCTGAATCTCAAGTACTTCCTGGAAGACGGATGGATTAGGATCTGGAAGTACGAGTCCTTTAGATCCAGTGTGCACATGAAGTCTTGTGGTCTCACTGCAAGTCTGACCATGTCCTCTGTCTCCATGCTGAACGAAGTTTGTTTTAAGGCCGCTCCCTCTAGGATTCCTGCCTCCCCTGGAGGACTTTCCACCCCTCTTGTCCTTGACAGGAAAGGGCTGGGGCTTAGACACCTTCGTCTTAGCTGCCGGAGCCTGCTTCGGTGTCCTGCGAGGCTGCTGTTGATGCTGTTGTGGAGCTGGAGGCTTTTAGGGCCGAGATGTGACGGCCCTTTGGAGGAGCGAATCATGATTCGACTTCCTCCACCTCTCAGCTGTGCGTTCTACATCCTTGGGCTCAAACAAACAAGCTTCCTCCAAGGATGGAGGAATGTCTGAGCCTGCATACATCCACGGCGGGGACCTTCGGAGGAAACTTCTTGGTCACCGAATTGCGTCGCTTCAAGATCGAGTTGGCCCACAGGTTGGTAACCTGGTGGGCCAGGAACTCGATGGAGCGAGTGCCCGAGAGGAGGAAGGTCTCCAGGCCCTTCCTATTGCTCTCCTTAGACAAGTCCTCGGAGAACCCAGCCAGACGTCCAGCCACGAAGTGGCCTGCATGGCACACTTCGCGACCTTCTCCTGGCTAATGATCTCCGAAGCCGAGAATGTTATCTGCCGGGAGGAGAGCTTCTCAAGAGGAGTTCCCCTTGTGAGCTCTTCCACCGAGTGATGGAGGGGAAGAGCTACAATGGACTCCCCCATGATCTCAAAATACCTCCTCTGCTGTAAAGGAGGTGGTGGGAGGAATTTGTTCCCGGCAGAAGAACAGCTGGAGGAGGCGAGTTCCGTGAGCTGGGCTTCGACCTTGTCTCTGGCACTCTTCACCCCCTGGGACCAAGGCAAAGCTGCACTGGCCCTTGGGGGTTTCTAGGTACCATAGACTTGATCTAGGACCGTATCCTTGCCTTCGCGAGGGGCGATCTCCGGGTCCTTGAACCTGTTGAATTGCCTCATCAGATTCAAGCTGCCAGAAGGCATGCTCAGACTCATGCTGCTCCCCCCCCCCCCCTGTGGACTGACAGCTAAGTCTCCCATCCCCAGAAGCTCTTCTTGGGGAGACATGTGGACTTTCTCCCGGGGTCTGGTTGCCTCTGGACGGATCCGTGAAGACGACTTAGGAATCGTCTTCGAGTCCTTGGGTTCTATCCTGGGCGGGATACAGGACTCCAGCAGAGAGGTTTGGAAGGTACCTTCCACGCGAGGCGTTTCTCTTCCTGGAGGTGGGGTTCTCCCCATTGGTGCCGTGGGAGAGGCCCTCACCTCGCTGGACTCTCCTGAGGACGGAAAGGCTTCGTCCACAGGAGAAGGAGAAAACGACCGCGAAGGGGATGGAGCCTTCCTGACAGACCTCTTAAGGAGCCAACTTCTCCCTGGGAGAAGTTACCACAAAGTCCACTCCTCTCCTGTCTTTGGTCTGAGTCCCAGATCAGCAAGGGCCGGCTTCACAGCCTGCACCACCGCTTTCATCAGATGACCAAACCAAGATTGACGGGTGACGGACGCAGTGTTAGTAATCCCCGCTGGAGGGAAGGGGATCTCCTGATCCTTCGGAGTGGACGCAACGGGGCCTACCTGAAAAGAAGAAAGGGAAGAATGTTGCCTGGACCTCTCCGGTGACTCTTCCTGGTCCTGGGTGAGAGCCCTGTGCTTGCGCAGTGGCGATCCTGATAACGATCTGGAAGTACGCGTCCCTGTCGTAGACACGAGCTGCGGGACCCGGCGTGAACGGGGGTCGCGCTAGCGCTCGCGCGATGGAGCATTCAGAGGGTAGCGCGCGGGCGGCTGCTGGAGCCCGGGTGCGCAGTCGCGCCGACAGGTTTGCGCGCAAGGGTAGAGGAGATCGCTGTCGGTCAGGAGAACGATGAAGCGCAGGAGATCGACGGCGCACTGGAGATCGATGGTGCGTGGGCGAGCGATGGCGCGTAGTACATGCAGGTGATCGACCGCGCGCAGGAGATTTAGTGCGTGTGCACGTCGGAGACCAGTGACAATCCGAGTCATGGGCACGCTGGCGCGTTGGCGAGCGCTTGCGCACAGGCGAAGGATCGCGCGAGCGCTCAGGAGATCGTTGGCGTGCAGGAGGGTGTCGACTCGCAGGATCAGATGGCGAGGAAACGCGCAAGGGAGAACGCTTGCGGTCGGGCTCAGAAGAAGACTCGTGGGAGCCCGCAGGAACTCTTGAAGTGCGCACCGGAGTGCGTGCGCGCTGTTGCGCAGGGGAAGATGGGCACACAGGAGCGCAAGGGTGAGGCGAAGGAGTAAGGTCCTTGCCTGCGTCCAGATCCGAAGATTTAGGGCGCGTGGGAGAGCGTTGGCGCGCATTAGGAACAAGGTGCGCAGGTGCGCACTGACGAGCAGGAGATCGTGGGCGCTCAGGAGACCGATGGCGTGCAGCAGGAACAGAAGGGCGCTGACGGCTAGCAGGGGAGCGCTGGCGAGCAGGCGAGAAAGAGCGCGTTGAGGAGCAGGAGAGCGCTGGCGAGGCGAGTCTGAAGGCTGCAGCTCAGGAGAGCGCATGTGCGCTACTGCGCGCGAACGCGCAGCTGAGCGCGCGAACGCGCAGGGGAATCCCGACGCGCAAGGGATTTACCCACACCGTGGGAGACATCCCATTGCCCCGAAGGGACCGGTGCCCGTCGGGTGACGGGGTGAGAAGGCGCCTGCTGCGCATCTGCATCCAGGGGCGAAAGTAAGCCGGAAGGACTGGAAGGCCTTGCAGGCGTAGGAGATCGTGAGCGAACTGCGGAGAGGTCCAAGGACGTGGCTGCTACGGTCTGCTCCCGTCGAGAAGAATCCTCTGCAGGGGAAGGCGGCGGGGAAGACGACCTGAAGAGGCGCCTCAACTCCCTTGTAGGGAGAAGGAAGGCCCCTACGGCGAAGAGGAGGACAGGCCTTACGGCGAAGGCGACCTCGAGGAAGGGCATCCACATCGTCGGTCCTCCGAAGAGGAGTCTCTGTCAGTGCGCTCCCGAGGAGGAGACGCACCCGCAGGAGACCCCGTGGGACTCAACTTCCCCTTCGAATGATATTCGGAGGGGGAGGCTGTGCCTTCAGCAACGTCCGCAACAGCAGCAGCAGCAGAGGTTTGACCAGACCCGTCGGAAGCCTCTGCCACAACCACTTCGACAATAGACAGAGGGTCTACCTCTGCTAATACCGGCGATTGCTTGACAGCAGCCCCCAACTGGATCAGGTCAAACAGGGCTTCCTTGGAGGGCAAGCCCTTAATCCCCAAGGAAGCCCAAAGCTGAAAGACATCATCATTAGACACAGCATGGTCATCATCGTAATGAGAATCAAAATCCTCCCCCAGAGGAGGAGGGGGAGCTGCCCCGCAATGGGAGGCAACGCCCTCTCCCGCACCCCGAGGTCGGGAAACAGAACAATGGCCTATGCTACCACTCGACGGCCTATCACGAGAGACCGACCGAGTGGGAGCTTCGGAGGAGGTTCGGGCGGCGGAAGAAGAGTCCTTGGAGCCTTCCTTCTTCAAGGCAGCCATTGAAGGAGAAAGGTCTCTCTTTGACTTCTTACGCCGCCGGGCAAACCTCTCCCACTGGGAGGTAGACCACTCCCTGCACTCACTACAAATGAAGTCACTAGCACACCGTTGACCTCGACACTGCAGGCAAAGGGTGTGGGGATCCGTCTTGACCGCCGACATGAAAGTTCCACAGGGGCGGCCGGAGAGTCCAGGGCACTTGCGCATAATTGCGATGAAGGTAGAGGCCAACTTCCAAACACACAAAGCTGAAGAAAAAGAAAAAACAGATTAAGGCTGTCAAAAGCGAGGACGAAAGACAGACACGTCTGCTCATCGTCCGAGCCAAAAGTGAAGTGAGACAATTCACCGGTGTGTGGGGGGCGGAGGGGTAGCAAGCTTCCCCTTCCCCTACCCCCTTGCTAACTAGCGCGGGGGTAGTTAACCCTCGTTAAAATCTAATGGCTCGTCATTTTCAGCTACGCCGAAAGTAAACCCTACGTAAATAGCGTGGTTTGTATTTCGGTTACGGAACAAATAAGTTTTAAACTAATGAGTTCTAGCTGTGCCTTAATAAATTCTCATATTAAAGAGCAAAAGTTTGTATTCGAGTATCTAAAAAATGTATTAACCCTTACACAAATGACACACACGTGTAAATCACACCAAAATTATCTGGAAAAATACATAGCTCAAGTGTATTATGGGAAACCTGGGGTTTGAGTGAAATCAGAGTGAAACACTGGGATGCAATAATTCGAAACCACACATACCTAACATAAGATGCTAGGCGGTCGTCCTCTAACTTCATTTCTTAATGATGTATTAGTTTAGAAGAGCACGCTCTCCATTTACTCCAAAATAATGCAGTCCTGCAGCTCTCCTCTTCTTGTACAGTAATTAAGAGGAGCTTTAAATGCTGGGAAAGCAAAAATAATATGATATTTTTCACAAGGGGGGAAGGGGAGGGGTTGGTGGAAAAGGTACTAAACGACCTGGAACCGACATCGTCAACACAGTTAATAAAAGAGTTTGGCTACTTGAAGTTAGTCGAACTGGTTGTTCTGTTTGTTTGCAGTTGAAATGAAGGTCAAATTCGGTTAAATCACGTCATTTACTACAGGAAAACATACATTTTCTGTTCGAAATGAGAATCTGTAATACAGTACAACTTTACCAAAAGGTGTAGTTTTTATGTATTAATTTTTAAGGGGAAAAGTCATATGGATCATAGGCTCTGTGCAGTCTTAAAGATGGCAGCTCACCTTTACCCTCCAACCTAAATAAATACACAAAGGGTTTTAGGCTGTCTTATATTTAGTGCGGCTGTGTATGGGGGTCGCAGGGGGGTGAAGCCCCCCCCCACTAGGTAAGAATACGGCTACTAGGTTAGGTTATGTGGTTTGTTTAGGTTAGCTGGTGGCCTTGTTTATTGCTAAATTTTACATGTGCCATTATTCTTATGTTAAAACGGATTCTTTAATCAATACTCCAGCAAAAAATTCCAGTTTCCCACTGGGGGTCTCCTAGGATTGGAAAAGTTATCAAATAGGGTAAAAATACGGTTCCTCTTCCAAAAAAAAAAAATGAGCATTAGATAAAGTACTAAGCAATTAAACAGGAAAAAAACAATTAAAATGATTAGTAGTGGAGCTATAGTCTAGAATTACCCAAAAATCATCAAGAGGACGTTATGTTAATCATAAATATTCTTTAATTTTCCGTAGCTTATATACACCATATATTTTTTTTTAACTGATTACCTTAAGTTTGTTATGCATTTCCATCAGTATTGCTGCAAATCCCTTGTTTTTGGGGGTTCCCACAATCCCCGCTGAAAACCAGTATTTCACACTGGAATTCCCCCTTAATTGTTCTTATGGGAGGGTTGGGAAACCTAATGAATGGGTGGTTTGTCCCAATATTCATGATTAGAAATAGATAAAACACAAGATAAGAAGTAGGAAAAATATATGGTTCATATATTTTGCTAGAAATCAAAGTATCTTCTCCCGTTACCAAGTGAAAAGCAGCCACAGAACAATTATAGTGGAGAAGAATGATCTGACCATTTTTTTTTCGATTATTGGTACGTTACAATTGGGATTTTGTCAAAATGATTAAGCATCCTTGTGGGAACAATTTAGCTTTATAATTAAAAATAAAATATAGGTAGGAAGGAAAAACACATCGAAAAAAATCTTCTGAACCAGAAGCCACTAAATTGTTTACATATATAGCCTATTACCACTAACACTCATTTTACGTTAGACTTGGACTTGCACAGTAGCATACATGGGATTTGGACCAACGAAGTTTTGCCATTGGTAAAATGTCTTCTCCTATGGCCGCCGATTCAAAATGAGGTAGGTCTACCAACATTGCAAACTAAGTAACTCTCGATTTTTTTGAATCACTCGAAACATAATATATAAAACATACGATTTCTAAATTAACAGTACCAACCTTTAGAGAAATTTGATTACCTGAAACGTCGTAAACAAGGAGAGGTATTCCATTTTACGTCATCCTCCAACAACAACCGGTAGTGTAATGACACACCCCATTGCGGAACAATACTTTTGGCAGAATATTGGAACATGAATTTTTTTTTCATTATAGTTTAATTGGGTCTTTGATCTGAACATCGTGGCATAAGGATAGAACAAAAGATATATTATATGCATACTTAACTCCCCTGGTTTGATGATAAAATGGGGGAAATACCAAGAACTACTTTTCTGATTTTTTCCCAAGAACTTTTCGATTTTTTTTTATGCAAGCAAACAAATGCAATGACCCCAATAAAGAATGCAAATACTCACATACCCTCATACACATGCAGATCACACAAACACACACACACACAAATACAGCATATATGTACATGCAGTATGATGTAGAAAATTATTTCTATATGAACACAATAATGTGTTCATTTTCATCCACACACACACACACACACACACACACACATATATATATATATATATATATATATATATATATATATATGTGTGTGTGTGTGTGTGTATACATATATATATATATATATATATATATATATATATATATATATATATATATATTTATATATATATATATATATATATATATATATATATATATAAATATATATATATATATATATATATATATATATATATATATATATATATATGTGTGTGTGTGTGTGTGTGTGTATATATATATATACATATATATATATATATATATATATATATATATATATATACATATATATATATATATATATATTATATATATATATATATATATATATATATATACATATATACACACATACATATAAATATATATATATATATATATATATATATATATATATACACACATACATATAAATATATATATATATATATATATATATATATATATATATATATATATATATATATATATATATGTGTGTGTGTGTGTGTGTGTGTATATACATATATATTATATGTATATATATTTATATATATATATATATATATATATATATATATATATATATATATATTCACACATATATACATACAAGAATAGCATATATATACATGCACATACACACATTTATATATACACATAGGCTATGTATATATATACACATATATATATATATATATATATATATATATATATATATATATATATATATATATATATATATATATATATGTGTGTGTGTGTATATATATATATATATATATATATATATATATATATATATATATATATATATATATATATATATATATATATATTACTTGTCCATTGAAGGTATACGTACTCTAAATAACCATCAATATCTATGTTAAACGGTTACAATATACTCACTCTCTTCCACAATATGGCGTGGAAAATAACATATATTGGTGCCAATCTACCTTGTTCCAGCAAAATTGTATCTCTCTCTCTCTCTCTCTCTCTCTCTCTCTCTCTCTCTCTCTCTCTCTCTCTCTCTCTATTCATATATATATATAAATATATATATATATATATATATATATATATATATATATATATATATATATATATATATATATATATATATAATCCCTTTCTGAGTGGGGATCCCTTGACGTGGTGTAAAAAGCCCCTTTACCAAATATGCTGATAAACTTCATAGGACCTTTGAGAAGTGCAGTTCTCTCATATTCACGATGTAACATAAAAAAAACAGCCGCGTTCCCTTTCTGGACGTCCTGGTCTCAACTGCTGAGTGTAGTTTTGATACCAACTTCTACACTAAAGGGAAGAACTTATCTCTTTACTTGAATGTTGATAATGAATGCCCCACTAGATACAAGACATCCACTATCTGTGCCCACGTTCGTTGGATCCTCTCCCATTGAATTTCCCGAATGCACATCAACAAAGAACTGGATAGGATTACACAGATCCTTGTTAACAACAGCTACTCCAACTGGCAGGTCTGTGGAGAGGTCAAATAAGCTATGGATAACTGGTACGAGACAGAGCCCAGCAGGAAGAGAAGGCCATCCCCGTTCAATAAGACTTTGACATCCACCTCATTATATATTATCAGACCATGAACAACAGATCCCTCACTATGAGAATAAACCCGGCCTCTACCTCCCAAAAAGGACTTTCTGAAGAGGTCCAACGTTGCTTATTCCTATCAATGCCCAGTAAGCAGATGTCCAGGCTGTTATATTGTAATGACAATAGTGAGACTTTCCAAAAGATTTTCCTGTCACGTCCAATAGGGAGTCATCAAGACCCACCAGCTCCTTGCTCACACTAAGAACATGGTTTGAGAAGACATCATAAGGAATAGCAAGACCATTGGCAATGTCCAGAATGGTAGGAGGCTTAGGATTCTGGAGACCCTGCTCATCCAACAAGAAAGACTTAACCTGAACAAGACCCAGGAGATGTTCCTTCTTCCCTCCTGCTGAAGAACACCTCCAATCAACCTTGTAACAACGCCAATGGCGACGGCAATAAGTGGTCTGGAAACTAGCCATTGGCTTAACCAATCAGCAAGCAGCTGTGAATTACCCAGACCTTGACTTTGAGCGGCTGAACAGCTTGCCTGACTCTGAGCCTGAGTCAGGCCGCATTCTGGCCAATCATTGTGCCACTCTTGGAGCCCTAGCTTTGCCTACACAAACCCTGACTCCATTTAACTCCGATGATTGTGAGCGGAATATTGGCCTGACTGTGATGGAGCCTCCCCCTGCCAGTGCCTCAGCCAAACGGAGAGCAGCACCTTCCCAGACCAGATACAGACTCCTACCACGAGGGCCAATCAGTGACCAGCAGATGCTGTGATGAGCCAACCACGGCAGGTATAAAGAGCCAGCTCACCACCCCTTAGCCAGACTTTGCCTGATGATGAGAGGAGACACTCGGCGCCCTCTTATAATGCGTAGCAGCCATAATTAATTGTACTGAACTTGACAAGTTTATTTTTAGTTAAGGTTTAGATTTTTTATGCATTTTGCTCCCTCCTACCAATAACTAACATAGCACAGTTACTGGCAGAATGCAGTACTGATGAAAGAAGAAAAAGTAGAGCAATAAAAAAACTTAACTGCAAAATTAATGCCACTGCAGCAGCGATTAATCCTAACTAAAGCAAAGTCAACTCCTAAAGAATGATAATAATGATAATACTATGAGTAACATTGATATTTTTATTATTATTATTATTATTATTATTATTATTATTATTATTATTATTATTATTAGTAATATATATACACACACATATATATATATATATATCTATACATATATATATAAGTATATATATATAGATAGATATATATATATATATATATATATATATATATACATATATAGTTATAAACAAATATATATATATATATATATATATATATATATATATATATATATATATATATATCTATATATATATACTTATATATATACAATATATACAGTATATGTAGTTATGAACAAATGCATGTATAGTTTTATTTACATGTATATATATATATATATATATATATATATATATATATATATATATATAAGCTAATACGCATCATCATAATTGATTGTAGAGAAATCCCTCTTATTTGGCACAAGTTATTACCATTGTCTTAATCTCAGACAAGTAGCCTAACTACGTCTTAAACTGGCAGCTGAGACTCCATGAGAGTAATCTCTGATTAGTGGATGCTGCACGATATATATATATATATATATATATATATATATATATATATATATATATATATATATATATATATATATATATAGATATATATATATATATATATATATATATATATATCTATATATATATATCTATATATATATATATATATATATATATCTATATATATATATATCTATATATATATATATATATATATATATATATAGATATATATATATATATATATATATATATATATTATATAGACACATCTAATATTTATGTTTATATATATATATGTGCGTGTGTGTATATATATATATACATATATATATATATATATATGTATATATATATATATATATGTATATATATATATATATATATATATATATATATATATATATATATATATGTAAATATAGATATATCTATATATATCTATATGTAAATATAGCTATACACTTATATATATGCATATATATATATATATATATATATATATATATATATATATATATATATATGTAAATATAGATATATCAATATATATCTATATGTAAATATAGCTATACATATATATACACTTATATATATGCATATATATATATATATATATATATATATATATATATTAGCCACGGAAAAAAATAAAAAGACTTGATAGTAATTAGTAATTTCGTCCATAAGTAACATCAACAGACTTAATAATGAGAATACAAATACAAAGATGACATATTTATGCAAGAGATTGGGATCTCACACCATTCAGTTTCTTGATAAATCCAGAAGAGTAACATTCTAGATAAAGGAAAAATACCGGATTAATGAAAAACAGACCAGGGCTAATATTTTATCATTTACCCTTGGTACAGGAGATTAAAAAGGATTCAACAATATTCCTTTGGGTATAGTCATTTACATGAATTATTTTCCTCTTCTCTGACCATCCATCTCTATATCTTGATCCTAACCATTGGTAGGCCTATGTATTATTAAGCGAATCCCTGGAGAGGGCTACCTAATGCTGTGTCATTCTGACTGAAATATCTTTTGGCCGACATAGAGCAGGTTACAATCTGAACAAGGGATATTATATACTACATAATTATCCTTTCATGGACTATTCTTAATCAACATATTTTCTAAAAGTACAATTTATTGGAACACCATCCGAATATCTATTTTTTAAAGGGTTATGGCATCTACAAAACAATCATGAAATGGCAACCAAAGTATATTATCAATTGTTTAATCTTTTCTCTAAATGGCCACTATGAAATGCTTTCTTAATCTTATTCATACTGTTTTCTTTAAAAATATTCAGGATAACAGAGATTAGCAGCAATTTCTTCCATTTTAGTTAACTCCTCCTCTATGTACTCAGGGCTAAGTGACATTGAGGAAAAAAAAGAATACTTTATACTTTTAGAGTGGCCGGAGTAGAAATGTACATTTGAAAAGTTCAGCTTTCATGATTTCTACACACACATATGTATAATATATATAAATATATATATATATATATATATATATATATATATATATATATATATATATATATATATATATATATGTATATCAATTAACATATCTTGTTTATTAAAATATATCTTTTCAATCTATTTTCCCATATATGTTGGTTTCCGTATTTCTAAGCTCCAGTAAATTAAATTCGATATGAAGTGTTAATAAAATAGGACCCAAAATTTAAAAAAAGAGACCAATGAAATAAAGAAAAATACAAGTATGCCCAAGTATGCGTCATTAAAACTATTATACATTACGTTCTTTGTTTTACAGTAGCTGTACGAATGATCAATACTAATAGCCAATTTCTCAAACTTTTTGGTTTTGTATTCTTAATTCTAATAAACAAAAATATTAAGTACTCATACATAAATCTACTTAATTCCCAAAATGTAAGAATTCCTGTATTTTTTTTTTTTTTTTTTTGTAGTTTTGAAAATATTTGTTCTAACTATTGTTGGATATCTTTTAAATAGTTTTTATATTTTGTCTTAGCCATTAATATATATATATATATATATATATATATATATATATATATATACATATATATATATATATATATATATATATATACATTATATTATATTATGTATATACATACATACATATATAACGGATTTTGAGCGAAGCGAAAAATCTATTTTTGGGTGAGATGGCCATGTCGTCCTGATGGAAGTTCCTATAGGGTAGCTCCCTAGGGTATATTACAACTACGGCGATATTCCCAGAGAATTTACCTTAAGGTACCAGAATTCTAACTCCTGGAGCGAATATCCCTCCTGAAAGGGATATCGCGACATATCAGAGGACGTATTCTTGACACGCCACATGGCAATCTTCATGCCGGACAGAGATTTCATCTCGCAGGGGGCGATTGGCAAGAAACGAATTCGGGAAAGAAAAGGGGAGCCGCTCCCAAGGCTCCCTATCTTCCGATTCGTATGCGTGCCTGGCGCCAATCCTGGCGCCATCTGTATTCCTTGTAGCGTACACGAGGTGCTACAGATACTGTATGTAGGGAGGGGTCCTACGGCCCTTTCTTAGAAAGGCAAGGGCGGGTCCATCAGGACGACATGGCCATCTCACCCAAAAATAGATTTTTCGCTTCGCTCAAAATCCGTTTTTTGGGCTCAAGCCATGTCGTCCTGATGGAAGTATACCAGAGCATTACTGTATCTGTGGATTCTCAGAACGTGCCGTACTCCCCGGATGTAATTTTTCCCGGTCAACTAGACCTAGAGACCTAAGATGTTACCGTTATACATCTTTTCAACTAACTATAAACCATGTTAGAGCTTCCTGCCCCCTACAGGGAAGAGTCCTACTAGAATCTGGAAAAGTCTCGAAGAGTACATATACCTATGTATGAATACCAGGCAAGCTAATATAGTGGTCTCGCCCTATATTAAGTAAAGCATAGTTTGTAAAGAATCACTGCGTCAATATGAAATATCGACCAGTTCTCCGCACAATACTTGTATTGGACAAAGGTTTTATATCCGCATAGGAGGAAAACCAGTGCAACATAGCTTGCATAAAGGAACAATTCTATTAGAATTATCCCAGATAAGGTACATAGAATGAATGCTCAATTATACCAACAAATTGACACAGGTGAAGGAGACGCAAGGTTCTCAAGAACCAGTTTATTGACAGGCAATAAATAGACAGGTTAACCACAATTATATATATATATATATATATACATAAGAAGAGGATAACCCAAAACTTTAAGCATAAGTATGATAGTAAACAGAACTTGTTTGTCTGAAAGAAAAAACATTAAATGCCACTTTTAAGATACCGAGGTATCAAAGTCATAAAAGTCTGTATTACAAATCAATGACATTAGCGTTAGAAACGCTCGGCACACATGTCTGCACTTATGCTAAGTTCACCTTCGGAAATGGAACAGTCTACATGGGCAACACAGTGCCCTCACTTAGTTTGTAGTACAGTATGTAACTACACACTCACCCTGGAATTAATCGTCCCAATTAAGATCACTGTTCCTCGCAGAGTTAAACAGTAGGGTTAACACCGCGACCCACTGCTACCACAGATCTCTTTAGTTCCTCTACTTGCTTCGCATAGTGGCGAAAGAACACTCTGGAAGACTTCCAGCCAGTGTATGAACGGAGATGTTCAAAATCCATACAATTAAAGAAATTTAAGGATGAGGCAACTTTCCTCGGATCGTGACCTGCGGGTGTACTGTCAGGATCCGCTCTGCGAATAAAATATGTGATTTTCGCTCTGAGTTGATTCAGAGATAAATTTGAGCCTGATGTTTCTCCCCTGAATAGTTGACCACCCTTGAAGTCTGAAGTTCTATGAAGATAGACCTTTAGGCATTCTACTGGACATAGAGATGCATCTTCTTTCAGACGGCAGATTCTCCAGGGACCCCACCTGTTGGTGGGTAACTCATTCTTGGCGAGAAACGTAGGATCCGGAAACAGGTTCAGTTCTCCCCCATCCAGGAACTGAACACGACCTGCCTCTCTCGAGAGGGCTACAATCTCACTAACCCTGGCCCCGGACGCGAGTGCAAATAGGAAAATAACTTTTTTTGTCAAATCCTTTAACGCACACTCTTCATTGCTCAACAGAGAAGCGAAATGAAGAACTTGTCTAAAGACCATGAAATGGGCTTTGGAGGTGCTGAAGGTCTGAGCCTAGCGCAGGCTTTCGGGACTTTATTAAAGATCTCGTTACCTAGGTCGACCTGGAAGGCATATAGAATGGGTCTTGTCAAAGCAGACTTACACGCTGAAATCGTGTTAGCTGCCAATCCTTGACCATGGAGGTGGAGAAGAAAGATAAGCAGAAGTCTGTCAAGATCTCCTGCGGATTCTTCGCCTTGACAAAAGGCCACCCATTTTCTCCAAGATGACTCATATTGCCTTCTAGTAGATTTGCACTTATATTCCTCAAGGAAGTCTATGCTGGCTTTCGAAATCCCGAGACGCTTTCTCACCGCTAGGGAGAGAAAATCATGAGCTGCAGGGTCCGGGTTTTCTGTAATGAAGTGCAGACAGTTGACTTCTGGACTCGCTGGGTCAGAACTGGATCTGGTAGCGGTACAAACTTCAGCTACAGTTCCAATGCCAGGGGGAACCACACGCTGTTCGGCCACTTGTGGGCCACTATTGCCGCTACCCCTTGAAGGATCTCAGTTTGTTGAGGACCCTCAACAGAAGGTTGTGAGGAGGGAACAGATAATCTTGGACCATCTGTTCCAGTCGAGGGACATTGCGTCCACTGCTTCCGCTAAGGGGTCCTCGTACGGGGCACGTACAGGGGCAACTTCTTGTTGTCTTTCGTCGCAAAGAGGTCTATCTGCAGTTCTGGGACTTGATTCAGAATGAAGGAGAATGATCCTGCGTCTAAGGACCATTCCGACTCTATCGGTGTGAACCTGGATAGAGCGTCCGCCGTCACATTGCGGACTCCTTGAAGGTGAACTGCCGACAGGTACCACTTCTTCTTTTCCGCCAATCGGAAGATGGCCAACATCACCTGGTTGAGAGGTGGTGACCTCGATCCTTGTCGATTCAAGTATCTCACAACTACCTCGCTGTCCATCACCAACCTTATGTGGATCGGGTGACGCGGGGAGACTTTCTTTAAGGTAAGGAGCACTGCCATAGCTTCTAGAAAGTTTTATTTGAAAGGTCTTGAATAGCTTGGACCAAGTCCCCTGGACTTTTTTCCGATGAGAGTGACCTCCCCATCCCTCCTTCGAGGCGTCTGAGTGAATCGTCACCGACGGGGGAGGTGGCTGAAGAAGAACCGACTTCTTTAGATGTCTGGCTTGGGACCAAGGCCTGAGAAGAGTACTTAGCCAAAGCGGCTGGTCTTCTCAGATCTCTTCGCGCGTTTGATGCATAACTTCTCCAAACTCCGATTGCATCCTTTAGCTGTGCTCTTAGCACTGGGTCTGTCACCGAAGCAAACTGGAGAGAGCCCAGTACCCTCTCCTGCTCGCGTCTTGATATCCTTTCGGAATCTAGAAGTCTCTTGACAGAACCCGCTATCTCCTTCCTTTTCTTCGCCGGGATGGAGAAACGGTGTGACAAAAGGTCCCAGTGGATTCCCAGCCACTGGAACTTTTGAGATGGAGAAAGTCGAGACTTTTTTCTGTTGATCTTGAAGCCTAGGTACTCTAGGAACTGGATCACTTGACTGGAAGCTTGCAAGCATTCTGTCTCGGATGCTGCCCACACCAACCAGTCGTCCAGGTAGGCTACTACCTGAATTCCCTTTAGGCGTAATTGTTTGAGAGCTACGCTCGCAAACTTCGTAAAAATCCTTGGGGCTATGTTTAGCCCGAATGGCATGGCTCCGAAGGCGTATAGTCTTCGTTGTAGCCTGAACCCTAGGTAGGGGGAGAGTCGATGGCTGATTGGAATGTGCCAATAGGCGTCTGACAACTCTATAGAGACGGAATATGCCCTCTTGGGCAGTAAGGTCCTTATGTGTTGCAGTGTTAGCATTTTGAATTTGCAATTCACTATGAACTTGTTGAGTGGCGACAAGTCCAGAATGACTCTGAGCTTTTCCGAGTCTTTCTTGGGAACACAAAACAGCCTCCCTTAGAAATTGATGGGCTTCACCCTTCGGATCACCTTTTTTCTCCAACAGTTCTTGAACGTACTCCTCCATAACGGGGGTGGAGTGTTGGAAAAACCGAAGGCACGGGGGTGGAGTGCTGTACCAGCTCCA
The DNA here is from genome assembly GCF_036898095.1 of Palaemon carinicauda. Lineage (NCBI taxonomy): Eukaryota > Metazoa > Arthropoda > Malacostraca > Decapoda > Palaemonidae > Palaemon > Palaemon carinicauda. The sequence goes on from NC_090726.1 coordinate 852,353, forward strand.
GCCCAGTCCATTCTTGAGTAGGCTGTGGGCCCAGGGATCGAAGGTCCACCGATCCCGAAATTTCAGAAGTCTCCCTCCTACCGGTATCACCTCACTTGGACTGCCGTCCTGAGGTCTTGCCTTCCTGACCACGACCACCCCTGAATCCCCTTCCCCTTGAGGGGCGTCTAGACAAGCCTCTGGCTGCTCCTCTAGGCTTTGCTCGAAAGGAAGTAGACTGCCCTTCGAACGCTGGGGTGAATGCCGTGGACTGTGTCGACACGGCCTGGGGTACCCACTGAAAAGTGGTCGGGGTTTGTGCCACGATCTGGGGCACTGGGGGCAATGGCAATTGCAGTTGTTGTTGCTGTCTAACAGGCTTGGCTGGCCGAGACGGTAGCCTAGTCCTCATAGTCTTCCTCTTTGGTTGAGGACCCTCATCCGGTGAAGACTTTCTTTTGATAGCCAGGCCCCACTTCTGGAGAAGGTTTCTATTCTCCAAGGCGGCCTTATCAACAACTTCTTTGACCAAGTCGGTAGGGAAAAGGTCTTTTCCCCAAATGTTGGAGGAGATTAGTCTCCTTGGCTCGTGCCTCACCGTAGCCGAGGTGAACACGAACTCCCTACAAGCTCTCCTTGCCTTGACGAAGCCATAAAGGTCCTTCGTCACTGTGGCCAGATGAGTCTTGGCCACCACCATGAACATTTCATGGACCTTGGGGTCACTTGCCATCGTCTCGAGAGTAGTCTGAAGAGACATTGAGGCAGCCAGTCTTTCTTTTGTCTCGAACTCTCTTCGCAAAAGAAAGTCAGACAGCTTAGGGAGGTCCTCGCCGAACTGACGTCTGGCAATATCAGCCTCCAACTTTCCAACTGAGAACGTAAGATGGACGTCCTTCCAGTCTTTGTGGTCCATAGGCAGGGCCAGCGACAAGGGTTTACACTCCTCTAGGGAGGGGCAAGGCTTGCCGGCCTCGACTGCTTTTAGTACAGCCGCAAACCCTTTCTGTAAAAAGGGGAAGGCTCTAGTAGGCGAGGACACAAAGGAAGGGAGCTTCCTGTTCAATGCGGCTACCTTTGAGTTAGAGAAGCCCCTCTCTTTCATCGAGGATGAAAGTAGAGCTTGAGCCTTAGCATGGTCCATCACTATGACCTCCTTCGGCTCTGTCTCCTCCTTTGAAGCTGGTTCCTTCCTCAGCCGGACATAATAGTCCGGATATGATGCCTTGCTGGGCCAGAATTCCACCTCCTCCAGGGGAACTGAGCCCAGCTTATCCGAGATGACGATCTTTCCAGTCGGCATCGGCATGTGCTCAGCATACCTCCATGGGTTAGCATCTGAGCACAAGGGAAGGTCTTTCACATTGAGCTTTTTCTGGGGCCCATGTGATTCTGCAAGGCACTGCATTCGCAGTTCCATTGCAGCCGCCTTCTCCTGATTCTCCTTCTGCATTTGTTGGATCATTCCAACAATAGAAGAGAGGGCCTGTCCCAGCACTACTGGGAGACCGGCCGATGTTGAGGGAATAGGCTCCGGAATCTGAACCGGAGTAGCCGACACCTCGTCGACCTCTACCTCTACAACGTCTGGGGCTTGAACTTCATCTTGGGCTTCTGCCAGGAGGACTTCCTTCAGACACTCGTCCACATCAGACATCCTGTCATCTAACTGGATGTCTTGCATCGCGACCGCGACTTCAGCATCCACCTGGATCTGAACTTGGGGGATCTCCTCTTGAGGCTGGGGAATCACTGCATCAGGTGATGCCTTAGGGAAAAGATACGCCCTCATCTTCTCACCTGGAAGATATGGGCCAGAAGTGTTCTTTTGGAAGCCCCTTACCCAGGTACGAAGCTCATTCCTAGCTATATCCCTTGATTCCGCCGTCCTAGGGGAATCAAAGGCCTCAGTAATCAGGTTAGTGCACACAGTACATACCTGAGGGTCCCAATACCGGAGATCATCCTTGGAGACAGCGCATGCTGCGTGTCTCCTACAAAACTCATGTCCGCAGAGGTTCTTGCTGCGGACGTTGCAGAAAGCACTTCCGCACTTCGGAGGGTCCTTCTGTAAAGAGAAGAAATTTCCATGAGTATCAAGTGAACTATGTATCACTGGATATGCATAGTATAGCATAACAATTCAGAAAGGAAAGACACACACTTGTGTTTCCCTCACAACCCATTGTTGCAGCCTTCCAGATAATAAAATCAAATGGTTAATCTCTTCTAGAGTAACCAATGCAAAGTTTCCAGAGGAAACAGGTGGAGCTCACACCTAAGCGATGATTTTAAAATCCTGGATAATAGACAGGAAAGAACTCACTTTCCTATCTGTAGGGCAACAGCAAAGGACTGTGCAAGAAAACACAAAAGTGTTAGAACACACAGTGCTGTACCAAAACCCATACTATAGTTTTCCTCTTACTGTATATGTTATACTGAAGAATACTAGTACAGTATAGGAGGATACGTGCCGGCCGGCACACACCATAACTAGCTTTAAAGTATACTACTTAACAGCTATAAGGCGGCAGAACTCTGGTTCAAATACATGTGCCGGTCGGCAGCAATTGCTGGCCGGCAACAGCCAATGTCGGCCGGCAGCCATTGCCGGCCGGCAACTACACAAGGTAGTACCCAGCTGCTGGCCACACTCTTGGTGACCAGCAGACAAGGGCTGACATTAGCCGGCCGGCAAAGGTACAGGACCGATGCCAGCCGGCAGCAAAAGAACCAGAGGACTACACCTGCCCGGCTGCCGGCCTCATAGGCCGGCAGCCGGGTCGGGTACAGCACTAGAAGAAAAATAGGATGGATGCCGGGATAAGAGTGTACACTACCTCCAAGCCCGGCAATCCGAAAGAGTGCATATAAGGAAGGGGAGAATCTAATTCAGGCTTCCTGGCCAATGCCGTCTGGCTCTACAGGCAGGCATGGATAAGGGACCAAGGGAGGTCCGCGCAGCACTCAAAATATAAGACCCTTGCCGGCCGGCAGCTCTGCCGGCCTGCAGGGGGCTGAGTCAATTCCACATCCTAACCTATACTAGGTCCAGATGTAGAACGACGTACAGTACTGTAATGGCTAGGCCATTACGGAGATAGAGGGGGAAGGGACAAAAGAGGGTCCTACCAACCTTGCTTTAGTGACGGATCACCCGCAGCCAAGAAACTTATCTTAGCCTAAGGGAGATCTAAGGGGGGAGGCCAGCAATACTTGCCAGCTCCCAGAGCACCAAAGCAAGGAAGGTGTTGCCACTCCCAGGGAAAGAAACTTATCCTCCCCCGAGAACAGCAACAAGGACTAGTCTGGTAGATCACAAAAGAATCCACAGAAACCTTCGTAGTGACCTAAGGAGGCTAAGCCACCTTTGTCTGTGTCAGGCCAGCGAGGGAGACTCTACCCCAAGCCAGACAAGCACAGACTCAGACTAAAAACTCTGTTGTTCTGTCCCTCTTTGAACCAGACTTACTGGAACAGGAAGGTACAGTAACACCCCAGTATAGTTTTATCGAAAATTAATTCGGAAAAA
>NC_090726.1:860866-865866 GCF_036898095.1 Palaemon carinicauda
TACATACATATATATATATTCAGATTCTTGTACATGTAAAATACATCGTCTCCAAAATGATATGTATCTGTTTAGAGTTTAATTATTAGTGAGATACTGTCCGGTATGTCAGAATAATGTTTATTTCTGCAGGGATAAAGCCTGTTAGAACTATATGGATAAGACAACTCTAAATATAAGAATTATAGTTATTATATTTCCATGATACTTTGAGTTATTGAATAGGAATGTTTCAGGGAATGAATATACGTATTTATTGTTTATTTATAGACCATTATAGCACCTTACGTGATGCCTCTCCAAATATCGTGAAATAAAATGAAAGGACTTGAATAAAATGGATATGGAATGACAAAAGTGTCTTCTGAAAACTATATGAACGATGACAAGAAGTGTGAACATTGAAAATGAAGAATTGAAAGGATTTTTATATAATATGTTTGTTATTTACGAGATATTTTGATATAGTACTTTCTCTTTGGAGGAAATTTTTTTTTAACGGCAGTTTTTTGTTGTTTTTAAATGTACTAATTGCTAACGGAAACGAGACAGTAAATGTAAGAGCACTTCATGACGTAAAAGAGCTCAGCGCAGTTATGAAATTAAATTAATTTCTCACCCCAGTAAACGAATTATTGTTGCTTTTTTGTGGATGAGAAATCAGAAAATTTTATCTTTTTCCATAAAGATAAATTCATTATAAAAAAAAATAAAATATTGGTATCCTAGAAATTTATCTGTGAACAGCAATAAAACTGCCATTTCTTAATACTATATTTTATGAAAATTGATTAATACTCAGCATTTTGATACTGAGCCATTTCTAATAGTGATGATTGTGAAATAATTACCTTTGCTATAGGTACTCAATCATATTAGAAACTATCGAACAATGCTACCAAGTTTTTTATGTGCCCCAGAGAGCTTATCGATTATTTTACGAACTGTCTTGATCTTTCTCTTTCACGAAACACTGTTTCTTTTTTTATGGTTTCACTAATGTTAGAGACATCACATTGCAATATTGTGCCATACTTTTTTCTGTTATAGGGGTTAGCTAAATTTTGAGTTTTATACACTATTTCTAATTACTCCTTAAAAATAATCATATTAGCCATATTGAAAACTTGAGATGCTTATAATCAGAGAACTTTGAGCTAAAGCTTATTTTTTTATGTAAAATAAAATGATGACGATAGAAGAAATAGAACATAAATTTTTATTATTTTGTAATTTTTGACGAATAAATCAGTAACGTCTGAAACGAAATACTAATTAGTCATGCATACTATTGAAGATTACGAAATGATAACCACAGCAACCCTTGAATGTTTTAATAAACCCCCATGGCAAAATAAAGATAATAAAATGTAAAATCAAAGATATGATAGTGAAAAAAATAAACTTTCAATGGTATGCATGACTTAATTGTTTAAATTCGAAGTTACAGTATTCTATGTACTAAAATTACTGAAAATATATTTAGCAGATTTCGAAATCTGTCCTTAAGTATAGCAGTAACTTAAAATTACTCTTAAATGAGTGGGTATACATTAAAAGCAGCTTTCCCCACGAGATAGCAAACTGTTTGCGCAAAAATCTGCTAATAGTCTGGCAAAGAAAGTGATTTTCTTGGAAAAGTCGATAAGCTCTTCGGACGAAAGGAGCTTCATAAATTATTGATACCAATAACCTCCGCATATTTTCTCCCTTTTAAGAGAAAACCAAAAATGGATATACTAAATGTGACGATTTATGAATAAGAGTTTTAGGAGCCAGAAGTTTTCTACAGCTTTTTGATTGCAATGGATTTCATGTTAATAGAAATTGCCAGAGATGGTTAAATTTTCTTCCAAGGTACAGTTGGACACAGGAGTCCCCGGCAAACCTTACCCATAGAATAGCACCTGCACACCCTTACTTCACGTCGAGTAACCAAACAGATACTGTGGGGAGAGATGACAGAGATGTTGAGCGGAGTTAAACAGAGGAACTCGCTGCGCAGTAAGAGTGTGGCTGGCTGCACTTCTTCAGAACAAGGCGTACCAGGAATTCATGTATCCAACTGTACATATCACCTTGGCGATACAGTTTATGATCAAATGTACTTTTAGGAAATAGGGCGAAGACATTTAGTTGCCATACCAATAAGAGTTCAAAATTCCTTATCAAGATTATTTTGCAGTAGCTTTATTGAAACGATTGGCATTAAGAATTATTCACTGGTGAATAATTGAGTTTAAATAAACATTCATAGGCTTGATGATGGTGATAACGTTCAGCGGCTTTATATATATTATATCAAACCTTAAATAGTTTATAGTAAAGGTAAGTGAATGAAATATAACTTTTTTTTATTGGATTTTATAATATCGAGTTAAGGATATTTTAAAGGTAATAAAGGATCATAATGCAGTTATATGGCAGTTAAAAGCTTACATTAAAATGTAAATAGTAACAGGCAAAGATGAGAAAGATTTTTTTTTTCGATCTATAAGAATCCAGATGATATTCAAATTAATTAATGTGTGCTCTCGATATAATGCTGAGAACATTAAGTGACGGTGTGGCCGGGGTGATGATATCTCGAAGTTACATTATAGCATAAATATGTGCTTTATCCTGAAGTTACAATGATAAAACCTACCATTTATTGTTTGGTCTTGTACCAATGTTAATGAAATTTATAAGAAACTTCACTTTTTATGGAAAAAAAAAATATGGATTTTTTATACTTTACTAATTTTCTTTATTAATATGATAAAAACTTTTACATTTATTTTGAAATATAGCTGACGTTTGTACACTATAATTTTCTGTATTATATAAAGTATTTGCTGAAACCTAATGGTGATTGGTGTTGAAAAAAATAATCTAGAATAAAAGAAACATGATATCAAAATGTAAAAGCTATGAACTACGACAAAGCTTTATTTCCAAGAAACAAAGGGCCATAAAGCCTTGATATAGTAAGAAAATGATTATTATTAATATTATTATGATGATGATGATTATTATTATTATTATTATTATTATTATTATTATTATTATTATTATTAGCTAACGTACAAGTTTACAACCCTATTTGGCTTATAGCAGGATGCTAAAGGTTCCAAGAGAGGAAACATAGCTTAGTGAGGAAATTATAAAAGGAAATAAACTACATGAGAAGTAATGAATAATCAATATGAAAAGAAAGGGCAAAAAAAAAAAAAAATCCAAGTGAAATGTTTCTAAAAAAACAAGTAACGCTTTTATAAAAAATAATGACAAAATGGTACTGATCTCCACTAGATCTGAAAAAATAATAAGAAGAAATAGATGGTATAATAATTTTCTTACTCCTACTCACACAGCGAAATACAACAATCTTTCCTCAACGGATCTCTGTCTTGTTCTGACTATCGTTCCTCACCAAAAACCAAAATGCCCGACGGAGAAGGAGAGTAACATTTTAAAGCGAATATTTTTATCGTAGACGACGAAAATCTGGAGTAACAAAATGCATGAAAGAACCCTGTATTGTGAAATATGATGTATTGCATGATTAAAGTCAAAGCTCTTCATAATATTCGTCTGGTCATTATGATATCATTAAAAATATTGTCATTATTATCATTGGTTTTATTTGTATGGGTGTTTTTATTCTTAATATTACTATTGTCAGTATTATTACCTCCACCAAGGATGTTATATTTTCGAGTTGGTTTATTTATTTATTTATTAATTTCTTTGTCTGTGTGCCTGTGGACAGGATTACGTCAATACTATTCAAAGGAATTTGACGATATTTTCACCACATATAGATCCCAGGTCATGGACGACCCCATTAAATTTTTGAGATGATCCAGATCAGGATCCAGATTGTAGATCCGGTTTTGCCCTTTTCACAATTTCAAAGATTACGTCAAAACAAATTGACGGATTTTGACGAAATTTCCACCACAGATAGATCTTAGGCCATGGACGACTCCATTAACCTTTGAAGATGATCCGGTACCGGATCCGGATTATAGATCCGGATTTGTATTTTTCACAATCTAAACATTACCTCAAAACTAATTAGCACATTGGATTTTCAACAAATTTTAACAATGGACAGATCTTAGGTCATGGGTGACCCTATTAAATTTAGGAAATAATCCGGATCCAGATTCTATATTCGGATTTGCCTTTTTCGCCATTTTAAAGAGGTCAGAAATCTCTGGCTGCTTTTGTTATAAATGCTGTTATTGTTGCTGTTTTTTATATTGTTTTATACAGGGATTAGTAGTGAATTAGAATCTATAAAACAGGAATTCACGTATAAGTCCCTACATATCCATAGCATTATGCAGAAATCGGATAATGTTCAGTATTATAAGTTATAAATAATTCAATGCTTGCGCCGATGTTATTCTCACCCTGCATCGTAATAGAGAAAATCAGGTATTGATAAAGGAAACTAAAAAAGAAAAAAAAATAATTAAAATACACCACAAGGGAAATGACTTAGAGTTACTTTGTGACAACATAAAACAGCTATATTCACTGAATCCATATTTCTCACAACTTTAAAAATGCATTCTACGTTCACACTTATTTGTAAAAATATTGTTCTTTTTCAACCTTTTAGTATTCGAATTTTTTTGGCTCTAGGGAAAATAGTATGTAAAGTATACTTAAAAGGCTTCAAACAAAACGAATGCAAAATAAAAATAAATGTTATAGTTGAAGTGAAAGAAATAAAGAGAACCATGTTATTTAAGAATTTAACATTTGAGAATTTTTGTATAGCTGCTTGAATATAATGATAAGGCAAAAAATTACAATCAATATTATCTGACATTGCTTACTTGGTTTAATTTTAGATAATGATTCGTCTGTGTACTGATATGAGTACATCATAATATTGTCCTTTTTAAAGAATAGTCTTGTGTAGCACTATTTAAAAATTTTCTAATTTCTTAATTCAAATAACTGTATTTATATAATTGTAAAAAATTTAATATTAGAGTGAA
>NC_090726.1:870866-878366 GCF_036898095.1 Palaemon carinicauda
ATTATTTGCTTTTGCCAGTGACATTAGAGTACCGGATCTATCGCCCTCAATGAAATTCAGACGAGAAAGCATCGAGGATTTGGTCTCGTTAATGATATGCCAAACTCTTGTTCATTCGCTCTATAAGATATAGAAATATCTTTATCCATAAAACTCTGACTTTAGAATTGAAGGATAAAGATCACCTCTTCAAAGCCTTGTATTCCGTTTAGAGTTTGTGTTTAGATGCAAAGCCAATTATTCTACACTGTATATAATTAATAAAAGCTATCATGCATCACACATTTTATTCTATCTATTTTTGCCATTCATTTTATTGGCTCTTGTTCTTAGATTTTATTGTTTTTTTTCCATCGCTTAACATGCATTATCATTACTTGGGAATTATAAATAATTGTTTTCGATATTTTGGAACGTTATAAAATTCTGGAAGTTAAGCAGAATGGATAAACAACCTTAAGTGTATTCAGTAGTTTGATAGATCTCATCTAAAAAAAAATATTTATTCAACGCTTAAAATTGGTCACTTTCTGGAAGCCGTCTTATATGAAAAACTTTTTTCTCACATAACAATCAAAGTAACGCACAATAAATCAGTATGATCCGTTTGTATTAGAATGCTAAAGGATTACCATTCGTGTTAAAAATTTCTTTAGGAATCATAAAAAAAGGGTTATGTGAGAGAGAGAGAGAGAGAGAGAGAGAGAGAGAGAGAGAGAGAGAGAGAGAGAGAGAGAGAGAGAGAGAGAGAATTAACTTCTATCCTTTTTAAGGAATAAAAGTCTTGAGAATTATTGCATTTTTAACTAGTTAGAATCGCAAGAAATGGAAATCTCGGTCTTATGATTTATAAGTAATCTTTAAAAATTATTCAATTATTCATAGTAAATCGGTAAGAGCGTAAGACTGCTGGATGCGCTAGTCATAAAATTTTTAGATGATCAGCACTTCTTAGAAGACTATTCTTATAAAACGTTACTTAGATAATAGACCTTAGAGAGGAAAAATTTTCAGAATTGTTTTTGTACCCAAACCTTAATTCCTCCGGAGTAATAAATGATTCAAGAAAAATCCGCTCATCAAAGATGATATAGAAAACTTTCTTATTCAAACATTAAATCTATGCATGTGGGGATAAAGCGTGGCAAAATAATAATAATAATATTATTATTAATTACTAAGCTTCAACCCTAGCTGGAAAAGCAGGATGCTATAAGCCTATGGGCTCCAACAGGGAAAATAGCTCAGTGAGGAAAGGAAACAAGGAAAAATTAAATATTTTCAGAATAGTTACAATATCAAAATAAATATTTCATATATAAACTATAGAAACTTAACAAAACAAAAGGATGAGAAATGATACAGAATAGTGTACCCGAGTGTACCCTCAAACAAGAGAACTCTAACCCAAGACTGTGGAAGACCAAGGTAAAGAGCCTACGGCACTACCCAAGACTAAAGAGCAATAGTCTAATTTTGGAGTGTCCTCCTAGAAGAGCTGCTTCCCATAGCTTAAGAGTCTCTTCTACCCTTATCAAGAGGAAAGTAGCCACTAAACAAATTACATTACAATAGTTGACCCCTTGAGTGAAGAAGAATTGTTTGGTAATCTCAGTGTTCTCAGATGTATGAGGACAGAGGGAATATGTAAGAATAGGCCAGACTATTCGGAGTATGTGTAGGCAAAAGGAAAATGAACCGCAACCAGATAGAAGGATTCAATGTAGTCCTGTCTGGCCAGTCAAAGGACCCCATCTCTCTAGCGGTAGTATATCAATGGGTTGCTGGTGCCCTGGCACATGTTAACTGAATAATGAAATTGGATTAGGATAATATGAAAAGTATGTTTCCTTTTAATAGATGACTAATAAATCAATATCCTTTACCTCGTATAAGATCCCGGGAACAAATTCTTCCTAGTTAAATTCAAGAGGTTTTATTGAATACTATTCGATCAGAAGCAGAAGTCTTCATGTATATATATGATAGAAATTTAGAATACAGTCCTTTTTATGATAACACCTAACAAAATTCAAGTATTTATAACTATTTTTATGAAGACACTCTCATATCAACTTGAACCTTATTAATTGAATGGTGACAGGGCTTGTTTTTATGTTTGCTCAACTATTATAGATTTTTTCATGAGTTATAGTTTTCTGTATGTAAACACTAATTTACCAAAAATGTCGTTCATAGCCTGTTCTAATTTCCACTAATTCAGTTTATAACATCCCTAAGGCCGAGCAAGAGTACATGGATATATTGTTTTACAGTTCATACACTTAACGTTCATTATTGTATTACGCTTTATCCTTCAGTAAATTTTGATATACATATAAAGCTTTTGTCTATTCAACGTGACAAAATCTGGGAAGAATTTACGGCGGATTCCAACTAGGTTTTATTTCTAAGCCTATATATTTTCAATAAAAATGTAAGCGTACACACACACCTGGCGCTTTGATCAGTCTCTTTACAGCATTTAACACTCGGAAGAGTAAATCGCAAAATCTCCAGATCTGCTTTTCCTCGGAATTTGTCAGGTGGACGAAAGGATCATTTGGGAGGACAGAGCAATTCCATGTAACGGCTGGGCGTTTCTCACTCCACTATTTGTTGGCGTGTCAACGGAATGGTCTGGTGTCGAACTGGACACTTTCATAGCAGAACTTTATTGTAGGAAATGAAAGATATAACGGGGAAAAATGTTCCTACATCCCGATGAATGTTGGAGGGGTGAAAATGAAGTGACATCAGATTTTTTTTTTTCTTTTTTTTGAGGGGTGGCGGTTTTATACAGATGGGGTGAATTATGTTCCTGAATTGTCAATTTATTTGGCCAAGTTTCTACATGCAACTATATATGAATATAAACAAAGACGTACCTACGCACAAACACAAGCGTAAATAAACTCAAATAACCACACAAAAACATCGATAAGCACATACAAAATTATTAAAAATCTATGCACACAGACAGACCGACACACACGCACACACACACACACATATATATATATATATATATATATATATATATATATATATATATATATATATATATATATATATATATATATATATACTGAATATATCAGGTTAAAATTCTAAAGGTGAACACAAACGAAATTAACTCAAAGAATATCACAAAACACATCGATAAGTGCATACATGAATACATAAATGTCTATGCACACAGACATCTTTATTCAAGTTGTACAAACCCGTGGCTATGAACAATTGTTTTAAACACAATATCAGGTAACTATTTTATCATATCGTTCAACTGATATGAGGTTAAAGCTTTTTTCACATTAGTTTAGTATAAACAGAAGATAGCCTCATTTGAATGTGAAAGGATTATGATGATTCCCCGAAATCACATTTTGTTGCTTTTAAGAAAAGATTGAATAGTGGGGATTCTAAGAATAAACCTAATAAGTTGGGCATTACACAAAATGCGTAAATAAACAGTATGCATAAACTTTGGAATGATTCAATACAAACAAATCGTTATTGTTTACTAAATATAGATTACGAAGTGAAGAGATATTTTCAAAAAGGATTAGTATTTCAGTTAAATACTTTTTATAACTAATACTCTGTGATTTATTTTGATGATTGATATGTCAGAAACGGAAAGAACAACTGCAGGAAAGTTATTTTTTTCTTTACAGGTATGATATTTTGACTTTCAGATTATTAACATGAAAGCTAAAAGGAATTTCAGCATAACGTAAATGTATTCGAATTTAAAAATTCTATAAAACGAAGAAGCAAATGGGTTTCAATTTATCCAAGCCATTACTCACGGTCAGGTTATCAAGAGTGACTAATGACTTTTAGTTAATGACTCTTGAATTTATTATATATATTTGAAAATGCTTTAAATATGAGGTCCATAATCTAATGCCCTTTCCGTTTGGTTAACTTTATATTTAACACACACTTAAAATCATAAGTTAAAATAGTGATGTACTGTATATACAAAATTATTCCTTCACTCAATATATACGAATAATTTTCCAGCCAAATGAAAAAAAAAAAGTGGAATAAAAATCTGTATTAACCCATATATTCTATTATATATCAGAGGTTATGTTTTGAGTTTTGCTTTTGGATTGTTAGGTAGAACATAAGTTTTGCGACAGTATCGTGTCACCAATGAATTCATGAATAATTAAAATGTATGAATTATAAGTATATTTGACTGATTACCGGTGTAATACAGAAATTTTGTTTTAGGTGTTTATGAGACTCGATACTTCTCTGGTTTAGATTAACAGAAAAAAATAATTTAATTTTTTTTTCATTTTTCGTTACTTACATAAAACACAGATATCCTATTTCAATCTTATTCGTTATAGTCTTTTTAGACTAGAATATGTTTTTCATCGTTCCTATTAGCATTGCTATATATAATGAGCATACATTTTCTGGGATACGACAAAAGATGATTAACTCAAACATCATGCTTCATAAGACAAGCCTTTACATAAGTGAATAATTCATAAAATGCATATTGAAAGAGGAATGGGCTTTCTGTATTGAAGTTGCCCCAGTATTACATTATAACATTATATACATTATAAAAAAAGAGTCATGAACTGTGTATATAAACTAAGACATCCTTTTACTTAACATACACAATGGAGAAATTAAGACAAGTGCTAGTTATAAATTTTCAGCAGCATATATTCATATTTTTAGGCCTGTCCTCACTTTTATCTTATACATTATTCTTCCCTGTTCGTCAAGAAACTTCCCATCGACTAATTATTTAATTAATTTGTGTTTCTGCATAATTCGTAATTTAATACAGCTTCTTCATTTATCTTTATTTATAAGCAACATCAATTAATAACTTCTAGAATGTTGAAGGATTCAGTACCGTTATTAGAAAGTCCCATCTCTTTTCCATTGCCTCTTTTGTAAATCCCATCTTCTTTCGTCCTATCTTTCTCTAATTGCAGGTGTGCGTCAACCACTTTCATTCTTTTAACTTGGACCATCATTTTTTTTATACATTCTAATGACTTTCTATTTACCACCAACATTCCATTTCTCTTTAACATCTAATTACAGTAACAGTGCCAGTCATATACTAATTGTTGTAGTATTTGTTCATAATACCCAATCAGTGGACTAGAATATGAAAACACCAGTTATTCAAGATTCCAGGGCCTACATACTACATCACTTCATCCATAGATATATGGAACAGTCATAGTGGCTTAACACAACCTTATCTATGAACTCCCTTTAAACATATTGATTTGTTTATTTTCACGTACAATAATAAATTAAAGACATTAACAGGATGTTTTAATCATTCTAAAAACACATCTAAATAATTTATCAATTACTTCTTTAGAAATTATCTTACTTATCATATACTGAATGGAAGGAGCCTTATAATTAGAGACATGCATTAAGGTTTGTTTTTAATTGTTCATTGCTTTTATTTTATAATTCTTTTTAGTTCATCTTAATTTATAGTTACTAAATGTTATTATAAATAATATAATCATGGTTATATATCCTATTATAGCATAATCATATGTTACTGAATTAATATTATTCAATGGTTACCATGAAGTTTAACACATTCAAATGAAATTTACGTCACTTTATAGAGAAACGGCCATTAAAATCTCGTTAGTTTCAATTAGATTTTGCTGTGGCTAAGCATCCTTAAAAGAGTGGATTCCATTAGTGATCTTCGAGCTGAAAATGGAGTTGTACAATGGCAGTGGTTTCCTCTGTTGTGAATACTATCGTGGAATTTTTCTGATGTTTTTTTATTTAACTTCTCCATATTTCGTTTGCTATAGCGGAAACAAATTTAATATGATATTTTGTATGGAGTGAAGCAGAAAAAGAAACATGATGTGATCCTAAAATTTTTACGCAGCTTGAATCCAATATAAAGATATACTTTTTACATTATATCCAGTTTTTATTTGTTTTCAGTTTTCCTGACACCAAAATAATTGCTTCTCAATTTTGTTATGTTAATATATTAACTTCAAAAAACGATTACCATATTTTTGATATTTCTTCGAAGTTATAGGGGTAAAAAACCAAGGATTTATAAATACTTTCGTAATAAATAGACTTACTATTAAGGTTTCGTGTGGTTTAATAAAATTGCAAAGTATAAATATAGGAGGAACTAAAATCAGACAAAGATAGATATTATTGTCAAAGAGAAAATGAAATAACTTAATTATTTATTCGTATAGCTAAATTAGATCAACAGTCTAATAGTACATGTATTGAGGTTAATAGTTGATATTTTGAATTACAAACATTTTGTACATAAAATGTATAAGATGATAGATATCTTGTCATTAGTACTTATCGATTTCGATTTATAATGTTTTTATTAACCACATTACTTTTAAAAATGTAGTATATGCGAACATGTATTCAAATTATCTAAACTAGTAAGGGTAGGCTCCACTTTGTTGGGGTGCCAATCGTAAAAATATTTCCCAAAAATACACTAATCAGGACACGCTAATGAAATTTTCAGGCAATATTAGCACTATAATAAGGCATATCCTCTGTGAGTTTTATCATCCTACAGGGAAAATATAGGATTTTATGAATAAAAATATGAAAATCGTTGCCAGCGAATTAAATGTTATTTGGTGATCGGTGAGAAACCACTGTCTTGAATTGAAATTTCGTTTTGTAGGCATGTTTGCTTATCCACCTGGAATATGCACACAAAGTTTTATCAAAATCCAACAGTAAATAAGCACACAGCAAGAAAAAAGCGAGCAATAACTTTAGTGAAAGCCAAGCAGATGATGGAGTGATTCCTAGAAATAAATATTCACCAAAAATTAAAATCTCGATTTGGGACAAAACCTTCTGTGTATTTGTAGGTATTATGTCACTTGATAGCCTAAAACATCTAAAAATTATATTACTTAAGGCATAAGAGCAGGACAAGCAAAGAAATACACCCCTCTCCCCCCCCCCAAAAAAAAAACAGAAAAAGCTATTTTTTTCTGATGACACAGGGAGATGGGAGATAATCTCATAGTCACCCCTGAACTAATTTTCTTTAATGAAACTGATATTAGAAAACGACTTCAACCAATTTTTGAGAGGTAAACTATAAAAATTACACAATTACTAATGATATTTCTTATTTTTACTATGGACATAAGGGGGGCGTTGACGACCATGGGGGGCATTATAGAGGTTGGAGATGAATTTTACACGTATCACGGCCTTCTGATAGGCAAAAGGAAGACTTTTAACAAGGAAAAAAAAATTGGCAAAAATCAGCCCACAAAGTGGAGCCTACTTAATGCAAAATGCAAAAATTTATTCTTATTAGCAATGCCTATTAAAAGGAAAGATGTACATTTGCATGAAAACTACATCAAAAGGACGAATGATTTCGGCATATCCATACATCCTATGTAACATAGCTTATTCGTTGTATTACGAATACGAATAATATACTCAAAGATTCAT
>NC_090726.1:885866-888366 GCF_036898095.1 Palaemon carinicauda
ATATACACACATATATATATATATATATATATATATATATATATATATATACATACATATATAAATATTTAAGTATACATATACACACAGACATATATATATATATATATATATATATATATATATATATATATATATATATATATATATATAATCCAAAGTTAAGCATCAAATTATTCATGATATTGAAATCCCCCAGCGTTCGGAATATATATCCAAGGGGAAGTTTCTATTTTTGTTTAATTTTCTACCCTGTGGTTCAGCGTCAAATCTGATACTGACTTATCCAATCGGATACCATTATATATGATATCTGATTCTGACAGTGTTGTATATATTCCAGTCGAATCTAGCTTTCGAAATCAACTCATCACTTCGAGTAAAAAATCTATGCTTCAAAGAAATTTTCTTATTCACTGAATATTTAACCATCCTTATTCCTTTCATATTTTTACTAAAACAAAAGACTGCATGATTTTAAGAGTTTTTTTCTCGAACACACATTTGTTTTTCATAATACAGAACAATCACTAAAATTTCTTAAGACTGAAATACTTATACGGTTTTGTATTTTTGTAGTAATAGCAGCACCATCCCATGAAAAAGAGTAGTAACATTTTCAGTAATATGCATCTCATTATGGTATTAGGAAAAAAAAAATTTCCAAATTATTCGAACCAGGAAAACAATTTCAAGATGGAGTTTAACTTTACAGTACCTATGTTCTCAAAGCTCCTTCCATAAAAGTAGTCCCTTCCTTCGTCCGAATGATTCACTTTAGACACACAGCTCAACAGAAAACGGCCTTAAGAAAAATTAATTTTTAGTTGAAGAAAAGAATAGTCAGGACCTTTGTCCATGTTGCTACAGAAGAGGAAAATTTCAGGTGCACAAAGAAGCGCAAACAAAGGGATTGCAAAAAAAATTGTTTTGAGAGTTCTCATTAGAACTCTCTCTCTCTCTCTCTCTCTCTCTCTCTCTCTCTCTCTCTCTCTCTCTCTCTCTCTCTCTCTCTCTCTCTCTCTCTCTCTCTCTCTCTCTCTCATACATATTATTCTAAGCTATGTTTGAAAATTTGTAATTTTGTAACAATATGGAACACAATCTGCATCCACTAATGGTATGACCCCATACATTCCTAGAAAGGTCGATACAGTGGCATAATGATTAATTACTGACACATAAATACCTACTCTCTAATCTCTTTCTTGATATATAATTCATACGTCTCAGCAGCTTTCTCTTATGAGAGCTTCGTGACAAATTAAGTTTCCAATTCTCTAATTGAGAACTCTAACTCATCCGTGTGTTTTTGGTAAAATACAATCAAAAGTTTCTCTGAAACAAAGCAACAAAAATAAATATATCTAGGGTTTTGGCAATTGTATTCTTATATATTATGAATTAACTTCAAATGATAAAGATATACCGCAAATAAATATTTTAGTGTTTTCAGTATCAATGTTTTGTGTAATATTTATCGTACAAAATGCCACTTAATAGCAAACCGGGTTACCAAAGGCTCAATATTTCTCTTGTTTTGTATAGTACCAAGATATGCCATTATATATACCACAGACATTTACAGACTTTCCAGTTGCATATAATGCGAGGAATGTATTTTTATACTATTATTATCTGGGTTTCTTATTTTTGTAGTTCTTTTCGTTTCATAATGCATTTTTAAAGAGAAAACATGAATTATTTTTTACCTTGGAAAAATAATTAGTTCTTGATGATCGTATATGAAACAGTAGCCGAGTGCTCTACTCGTAACTCATAAAGTAGCTCTGAATTATTCAGTCACTGGAAAGAGAGAGAGAGAGAGAGAGAGAGAGAGAGAGAGAGAGAGAGAGAGAGAGAGAGAGAGTTTCCTAAGTGTTTGCTGATTAAGGTAACGCTGTAAACATCTAGAACTAAGAATATTTGTAATATTGAGGAAATAATCTCAATCATAATTTAAATTGGAAAGATACAACTTTCATATTTTACTGAATTTTCATTAAAAAGAATCCCTAAGAGAAATATGAATTTCTAATTTCATCTGATGTTCTCGTATAAAAGTACGTCAGTTTCGGAAGTATAAAATCTGTGGACGTCTAATTCACTCCCACTTAATTACTCTGACAAGTTTTTTCGCACGCTATTGTAAACATATGAAAATTACTAATTATATGAAGTTTTCAGTTCACGTCTTTTTTATATTAAATTAAACGAATTTCTTGTTAAATCAGTTATACGGATATGCTTAAAATGTAGATTTGTATGACATTTAGAATATACACACTTCTACTACATTTTCGTAAAAAAATTTGCTATTTCTTCCTTTTTAGCTTATTCTAACCAAGAAGCCTCTTGTTTAATAATAATAATAATAATAATAATAATAATAATAATAATAATAATAATAATAAATATATTAATAATAATAATAATAATAATAATAATAATAATAATAATAATAATAATAATAATAATAATAATAGTACAGTTACCTCCA
>NC_090726.1:895866-913366 GCF_036898095.1 Palaemon carinicauda
ATGTACACATGATAAAATGTAAATCGGGATATCACTTTTCGCTAAGAACTCTGAGTACTTTTAAGCATATTACTTCTTTCTAGTTTTTATTAACAGATAATTAGTTAATGGTTCAAACACTAGCATTGTTGAACAAACTACTATCGAGTATATAGGTTATATATATATATATATATATATATATATATACATATATATATATGAGCGACCTGGTCTTTCATTAGAAGGGGCTAGGGTTCGATCCAAAGTATGAGGTAGAAATTTATTGTATATATATATACATATATACATATATATATATATATATATATATATATAAATATATATATATATATATATATATATATATATATATGTATATATATATATATATATATATATATATATATATATATATATATATATGTATATATATATATATATATATATATATATATATATATATATATATATATATATATATATTACGTTTTAGTAATTACACTGAATTATTCTACAATAGCCTTTATTTTCGAAACGTTATTATCCTCATACTGTCTCCTCCCTCCGAAAATAAATAAATACATAATATGAATGTTTAGCCAGAAACGTCTAAGCATATTATAATATATAGAAATCGATTAAAAAGCCCATGATTAAAATAAGGTACCAAACGTACTTAACTTTCTTATAAAAATAACAGGAAATTTTTGCATTTCACTTTAATGATGGAGATTCCGGAGAAATCTCGCTCGACCTAAACCAGCTGCCGCAGACAGGTCATTCACCCAGATTATTATTTGCTTTTGCCAGTGACATTCGAGTACCGGATCTATCGCCCTCAATGAAATTCAGACGAGAAAGCATCGGGGATTTGGTCCCGTTAATGATATGCCAAACTCTTGTTCATTCGCTCTATAAGAAATAGAAATATCTTTATCCATAAAACTCTGACTTTAGAATTGAAGGATAAAGATCACCTCTTCAAAGCCTTTTATTCCGTTTAGAGGTTGTGTTTAGATGCAAAGACAATTATTTTAGACTATATATAATTAATAAAAGCTATCATGCATCACACATTCTATTCTATCTATTTTTGCCATTCATTTTATTAGCTCTTGTTCTTAGATTTTATTGTTTTTTTCTCCTTCGCATAACATGCATTATCCTTACTTGGGAATTATAAATAATGGTTTTATATATTTTGGAACGTTATAAAATTCTGGAAGTTAAGCAGAATGGATAAACAACCTTAAGTGTATTCAGTATTTTGATAGATCTCATCTAAAAAAAAATATTTACTCAACGCTTAAAATTGGTCACTTTCTGGAAGCCATCTTATAGGAAAAACTTTTTCTTCTCATAACAATCAAAGTAACGCACAATAAGTCAGTATGATCCGTTTGTATTAGAATGCTAAGGGTTAACATTTGTGTTAAGAATTTCTTTAGGAATCATAAAAAGGGCTATCTGAGAGAGAGAGAGAGAGAGAGAGAGAGAGAGAGAGAGAGAGAGAGAGGAGAGAGAGAGAGAGAGAGAGAGAGAGAGAGAGAGAGAATTAACTTCTATCCTTTTTAAGGAATATAAAAGTCTTGAGAATTACTGCATTTTTAACTAGTTAGAATTGCATGAAATGGAAATCTCGGTCTTGTAATTCATAAGTAATCTTTAAAAATTTTTCAATTATTCATAGTAAATCGATGAGAGCGTAAGACTGCTAGATGCGCTAGTCATAAAAATTTTAGATGATTAGCACTTCTTAGAAGACTATTCTTATAAAACGTTACTTAGATAATAAACCTTAGAAAGGAAAAATTTTCAGAATTGTTTTCGTACCCAAACCTTAATTCCTCCGGAGTAAATCCGCTCATGAAAGTAATATAGAAAATTTCTTATTCAAACATTAAATCTATGCATGTGGGGATAAAGCGTAGCAAAATAATAATATTAATATTATTATTAATTGCTAAGCTTCAACCCTAGCTGGAAAAGCAGGATGCTATAAGCCTATGGGCTCCAACAGGAAAAATAGCCCAGCGAGGAAAGGAAACAAGGAAAAATAAAAATTTTTTCTGAACAGTTACAATATCAAAATAAATATTTCATATATAAACTATAGAAACCTTAACAAAACAAAAGGATGAGAAATGATATAGAATAGTGTACCCGAGTGTACCCTCAAACAAGAGAACTCTAACCCAAAACCTTGGAAGACCAAGGTACAGAGCCTACGGCACTACCCATGACTAAAGAACAATGGTTTGATTTTGGAGTGTCCTCCTAGAAGAGCTGCATACCATAGCTTAAGAGTCTCTTCTACCCTTATCAAGAGGAAAGTAGCCACTAAACAAATTACATTACATTAGTTGACCCCTTGAGTGAAGAAGAATTGTTTGGTAATCTCAGTGTTCTCAGGTGTATGAGGACAGAGGGGAATATGTAAGAATAGGCCAGACTATTCGGAGTAAGTGTAGGCAAAGGGAAAATGAACCGCAACCAGATAGAAGGATCCAACGTAGTCCTGTCTGGCCAGTCAAAGAACCGCAACTCTCTAGCGGTAGTATTTCAACCGGTTGCTGGAGCCATGGCACCTTTTAACTGAATAATGAAAATGGATTAGGATAATATGAAAAGTATGTTTCCCTTTAATAGATGTCCTTACCTCTTATAAGATCCAGGGAACAAATTCTTCCTAGTTAAATTCAAGAGGTTTTATTGAATACTATTGGATCAAAAGCAAAAGTCTTCATGTATATATATATATATATATATATATATATATATATATATATATATATATATATATATATATATATATATATATATATAATAGAAATTTAGAACACAGTCCTTTTTATGATAACACGTAGCAAAATTCAAGTATTTATAACTAATTTCATGAAGACACTCTCGTATTAACTTGAACCTTATTAATTAAATGGTGACAGGGCTTGTTTTTATGTTTCCTCAACTATTATAGATTTTTTTCATGAAATATATAGTTTTCTGTATGTAAACACTAATTTACAAAAAATGTCGTTCATAGCCGGTTCTTATTTCTACTAATTCAGTTTATAACATCCCTAAAGCCGAGCACGAGTACATGGATATATGGTTTTACAGTTCATACACTTAACGTTTAATATTGTATTACGCTTTATCCTTCAGTAAATTTTGATATGAATATAAAGCTTTTGTCTATTCAACGTGACAAAATCTGGGAAGAATTTACGGCGGATTCCAACTATGTTTTATTTCTAAGCCTATATATTTTCAATAAAAATGTAAGCGTACGCAGACACCTGGCGCTTTGATCAGTCTCTTTACAGCATTTAACACTCGGAAGTGTAAATCGCAAAATCTCCAGATCTGCTTTTCCTCGGAATTTGTCAGGTGGACGAAAGGATCATTTGGGAGGACAGAGCAATTCCATGTAACGGCTGGGCGTTTCTCACTCCACTATTTGTTGGCGTGTCAACGGAATGGTCTGGTGTCGAACTGGACACTTTCATAGCAGAACTTTATTGTAGGAAATGAAAGATATAACGGGGAAAAATGTTCCTACATCCCGATGAATGTTGGAGGGGTGAAAATGAAGTGACATCAGATTTTTTTTTCTCTTTTTTTTTTTTTGGAGGTGTGGCGGTTTTATACAGATGGGGTGAATTATGTTCCTGAATTGTCAATTTATTTGGCCAGGTTTCTACATGCAACTATATATGATTATAAACAAAGACGTACCTACGCACAAACACAACTGTAAATAAACTCAAATAACCACACAAAAACATTGATAAGCACATACAAAATGATTGAAAATCTATGCACACAGACAGACCGACACACACGCATATATATATATATATATATATATATATATATATATATATATATTATATATATATATATATATATATATATATATACATATATATTTATATATATATATATGTGTGTGTGTATGTGTATAAATATATATATATATATATATATATATATATATATATATATATATATATATATATATATATATAAATATATATATATATATATATATATATATATACATATATATATACAGTATATATATATATATATATATATATATATATATATATATATATATATATACAGTATATATATATATATATATATATATATATATATATATATATATATATATATATATATATATATTGAATATATCAGGTTAAAATTCCAAACGGGAACACAAACGTAAATAAACTCAAAGAATATCACAAAACACATCGATAAGTGCATACATGAATACATAAATGTCTATGCACACAGACATCTTTATTCAAGTTGTACAAACTTATGGCTATGAACAATTGTTTTAAACACAATATCAGGTAACTATTTTATCATATCGTTCAACTGATATGATGTTAAAGCTTTTTTCACATTAGTTTAGAATAAACAGAAGATAGCCTCATTTGAATGTGAAATTATTATGATGATTCCCCGAAATCACATTTTGTTGCTTTTAAGAAAAGATTGAATAGTGGGGATTCTAAGAATAAATCTAATAAGTTGGACATTACACAAAATGCGTAAATATACATATGCATAAACTTTGGAATGATTCAATACAAACAAATCGTTATTATTTACTACATATAGATTACGAAGTGAAGAGATATTTTCAAAAAGGATTAGTATTTCAGTTAAATACCTTTTATAACCAATACTCTGTGATTTATTACGATGATAAATATGTCAGAAATGGACATAACAACTGCAGAAAAGTTTATTTTTTCTTTATAGATATGATATTTTGACTTTCAGAATATTAACATGAAAGCTAAAAGGAATTTCAGTATAACGTGAATGTGTTTGAATTAAAAAAAATATATAAAACGAAGAAGCAAATGGGTTTTAATTTATCCAAGCCATTACTCACGGTCAGGTTATCAAGAGTGACTAATGACTTCTAGGTAATGACTCTTAAATCTATTATATATACTTAAAAATGCTTTAAATATGAGGTCCATAATCTAATGCCATTTCCGTTTGGTTAACTTTATATTTAACACACACTTAAAATCATAAGTTAAAATAGTGATGTATATACAAAATTATTCCTTCACTCAATATATACTATACATTTTCCAGCCAAATGAATAAAAAAATGGAATAAAAATCTGTATAAACCCATATATTTTATCACATATCAGAGGTTATGTTTTGAGTATTGCTTTTGGATTGTTAGGCAGAACATAAGTTTGGCGACAGTATCTTGTCAGCAATGAATTCATAAATAATTAAAATGTATGAATTATAAGTATATTTGACTGATTACTGGTGTAATACAGAAATTTTGCTTTAGGCGTTTATGAGACTCAATACTTCTCTGGTTTACATTAACAGAAAAAAATAATTTAATCTATTTAATTATTCGTTACTTACATAAAACACAGATATTATTCTATTTCAATCTTATTCGTTATAGTCTTTTTAAACTAGAATATGTTTTCCATAGTTCCTATTAGCATTGCTACATATAAAGAGCATACATTTTTCTGGGATACGACAAAAGATGATCAACTCAAACATCATGCTTCATAAGGCAAACCTTTACATAAGTGAATAATTCATAAAATGCATATTGAAAGAGGAATGGGCTTTCTGTATAGAAGTTGCCCCAGTATTAAGATTATCATATACATTATAACTAAAGAGTCATGAACTGTGTATACAAACTGAGACATCCTTTTACTTATCATATACAATGGAAAAATTAAGACAAGTGTTATTTATAAATTTTCAGCAGCATATATTCATACTTTTTAGGCCTGTCCTCTCTTTTATCTTAAACATTATTCTTCCCTGTTCGTGCACGAAACTTCCCCTCGGCTAATTATTTAATTAATTTATATATCTACATAATTCCTACTTTACTACAGATTCTTTATCTATCTTTGTTTATAAGCAACGCCAATAAGGTTGAAGTCTTCAGTAACGTTATTAGAAAGTTGAACCGTTGTTTTTGTAAAGAAACATATATTCAAAACCCATTACATTTTCCCATTCCACCTCTCTTCCATTGCCTGTCTTGTAAATCCCATGTTCTTTTGTCCTACCTTTCTCTAATTACAGGTATGCGTCTACAACTTTCATTCTTTTAACTTTCATGACCTTTTTTTATACATTCTAACAATTTTATTTTTACCATTATAACCACATTTTTCTCTTCAATTTCTAATTACAGTAACATTGCCAGTCATATACTACTTGTTGTAGTATTTGTTCATAATAACCAATCAGTGAACTAGAATATGAAATCACTAGTTATTCAAGATTCCATGGCCTACACTACATACATCACTTCATCCATAGATTTATGGAAGTCATAGCGCCTTAACACAACCTTATCTATGAACGCCCTTTATAACATATTGATTAGTTTATTTCATTATATGATAATACATTTCATTTCCTTAACATTATATTATGATTATTCTAAATTAAATTTAAATAATTCATCAATTATTTCTTTAGAAATGATCTTACTTATCATATAGTGAATCGAAGGGGCCTAATAACTACAGACACAATAGGGTTTGTTTTTTATTGTTCATTGTTTTTAGTTTATAATTCATTTTACTTTATCTTATTCTATAGTTACTAAACTTTGTTAAAAATAATATAATCATGGTTATATATCCTATTATAGCATAATCATATGTTACTGAATTAATATTATTCAATGGTTACCACGAAGTTTAACACATTCAAATGAAATTCACGTCGCTTTATAGAGAAAAGGCCATTAAAATCTCGTTAGTTTCAATTAGATTTTGCTGTGGCTAAGCATCCTTTAAAGAGTGGATTCCATTAGTGATCTTCGAGCTGAAAATGGAGTTGTACAATGGCAGTGGTTTCCTCTGTCGTGAATACTATCGTGAAATTTTTCTGATGTTTTTTATTTAACTTCTCCGTTTTTCATTTGTTATAGCGGAAACAAATTTAATATAATATTTTGTATGGAGTGAAGCAAGAATATTATATGAAAAAGAAACATGATGTGATCCTAAAATTTTTACGCAGCTTCAATTCAATATAAAGATATACTTTTTACATTATATTCAGTTTATATTTGTTTTTAGTTTTCCTGACACCGGAAAAATTGCTTTTCAATTTTGTTATGTTAATATATTAACTTCAAAAAACGATTACCATATTTTTTATATTTCTTTGAAGTTATAGGAGTAAAAAACCAAGGATTTACAAATACTTTCGTAATAAATAGACTTACTATTAAGGTTTCATGTGGTTTAATAAACTTGGAAAGTATAAATATAGGAGGAACTAAAATAAGATAAAGATAGATATTAGTGTCAAAGAGAAAATGAACTAACTTGATTATTTATTCGTATAGCTAAATTAGATCAATAGTTTTATAGTACATGTATTGAGGTTAATAGTTGATATTTTGAGTTATAAACATTTTGTACCTAAAATGTATAATATGATAGATATCTTGTAATTAGAACTTATCGATTTCGATTTATAATGTTTGTATTAACCATATTACTTTTAAAAAATGTAGTATATGCGAACATATATTCAAATTATCTAAACTGATAATTTTATTATTGCAAAATGCAAAAATTTATTCCTATCAGCAATGCCTATTAAAAGGAAAGATCTACATTTGGATGAAAACTATACCAAAAGGACGGATGATTAAGGCATTCCATACATCCAATGTAACATAGCTTATTCCTTGTAATACGAATACGAATAATATACTCAGAGATTCACTATAAGTGTGTAAAGTCACACACCCACACGTGGCTATCATATTCGTTATATGACTGTGACTGAGCTGCTCCTCCATTAAGAGGATTCCGTTAATTCCATTGATGTGATTGGCCTATATGGTAGGTAACTCTCTTTAGAGCATTAGTGAGCCTTGGAAAAGCAGACGTAGTCTCTTAAATGATTTACTTTGGAATTGCTTTAGTCGGTGCAATGAAACTTTCATAATATACGTACACAGAAAACTAATTAAATTCTATAACGAATATAGAATATCGTTCCTTATATTCTAATTACCAAGAGTCTCAGGTAAAGTTACCCTTAACAGAGAAGGTGGAAACGTAACCTATTTTTTTCAAACTTTCTTATTGTGATAATAATAGTAGAGATTGAACACACACTTGCAACTCTTAAGAGGGTTGCATGACTCTGATTTAGAAAACCATTACTTTCTTTGATAAAATTTGAAGACGAGTAACGTTATTTGATAAATGTATGTAGAAATTACATCAACCTAAGGATTACCCCTTAGAAATTACATCAACATGACGGAAACACGTAATATCTGATTATCTAGAGTTATAACGACCCTTCATTTGACATCTCATGCTAAAATAGGGATAGTTGGCTTTACTGTAAATATACTCACACAGGTACTCAAAAAATTAATATTTCTGTTAGAATTATATATTCGTGTGTGTGTAATTTAAGGAGACGAAATCAAAATCAAATAAAAAACTAATAATCTTACGTGCAAAAGTAAGAAATTCCATTTCAGAAACGTTAAGTAAGCCACCTTCAGTTATTTGTTCTACTAGAACATATTAGATTTCAGTTGAGATAATGAAAATTGAATTTGTTTTTATAATTGTTAACCCTTAACGTATTACTGTATCATCTCTCCTGTTGCAATAAAAAATCTCAGAGATGTAAAAACAAAACATCAATGATTCCTAAATAAGCAAACTTTTTCAGTTCACTGGTAATAAGGATAGTAATATGTACACAAAACTCATTTAGAGTCTTTGGTAATGTATAGTAGAATAATAACAATATATATATATATATATATATATATATATATATATATATATATATATATATATATATATATACATATATATATAAATATATATATATATATATATATATATATATATATATATATATATATATCGATATATCACTAAATATGTAAGTGTAATTATTGGTATAACCATATTACATCTTTAAACATTTAAACATTCACTCCAGTTCGGAACTAGCTTCGCCCTTCACTCTGTAGGAAATTCAATTTACTCTCTCTCTCTCTCTCTCTCTCTCTCTCTCTCTCTCTCTCTCTCTCTCTCTCTCTCTCTCTCTCGTTGCCCCAACTGACATCAGTAAAAATATGAAATGCATCAAAAAGAAAGTAAAAATTGACAACTAACTTTTATTTTGCGGAGAAAGGGTCTGTGACATATTGTATTTAAAGCAATTACTTGGAAGAACTGCTGTGACATGTGTCAATACATTTAATGGCTTCCATTTTATTTGTTTTGCAGATTTATCTTTTAAATGGAGTGAAAGGGGTCAGTTGTTCTAACAGCTTTGGGAAGCGGTAGTGGACTAGCCCATAACTTCCTATTTCATTCCAAAAATAAAATGAAACTAGAGTAGGTTTTATGAAATGTTATATTTTTCTAATCGATATTATCATTGTGGATTAAAATACTATTATTCTTTTTTTTATTAAGATTAAAATATTACATTCTTTGTTTTCTTTCAAATGTTGATGCGCGCAAACACACACACACACACACACACACACACACACACACATACATATATATATATATATATACATATTTATATATACATATATATATATATATATATATATATATATATATATATATATATATATATATATATATATATATATATATATACGTATATATGTATATACAGTATATAGATATATATAAAATTCTAATTATTATAGCTTTTCTTAACTCTCGATATGATAAGATGAAGACCATTATTACTGACCACACATATCTGAAACAGACACACAGACACACACACACATATATATGTATATATATATATATATATATATATATATATATATATATATATATATATATATATGTATATATATATTATTACTTCCTATGCTACAACCCTAGTTGGAAAAGCAGGATGCTATAAGCCCAGGGAAAATAGCCCAGTGAGGAAAGAAAAAAGGAAAAATTAAATATTTTAGGAGTAACAACAGTAAAATAAATATTTTATATATAAGCTATATAAACTCTAACAAAACAAGAGGAAGAGAAATTACATAGAATAGTGCGCCCAAGTGTCCCTTCAAGAGAGAGAACAATAACCCAAGACAGTGGAAGACCATGGTACAAAAGTTAAGGCACTACCCAAGAATAGAGAACAATGGTTTGATTTTGGAGTGCCCTTCTCCTAAAAGAGCTGCTTTCCATAGCTAAAGAGTCTCTGCTACCCTTACCAAAAGGACAGTGGCCACTGAGCAATTACAGTGCAGTAGTTCACCACTTGGGTGAAGAAGAATTGTTGGTAACTCAGTGTTGTCAGGTGTTTGAGGACAGAGGAGAATATGTAAAGAATAGGCCAGACTATACGGTGTATCTGTAGCCAAAGGGAAAATAAATTGTAACCAGAGAGAAGGATCCAATGTAGTACTGCCTGCCCAGTCAAAAAACGCCTTACATATATATATATATATATATATATATATATATATATATATATATATATATATATATATATATATATATATAAACAAACATGTGTGTGCGTGTAAAAACACACACGTACATGCATAATATATATATATATATATATATATATATATATATATATATATATATATATATATATATATATATGTATATATATATATGTATATATATATATATATATATATATATATATATATATATATATATATATATATATATATATATATATATATATATATATGTATATATATATATATATATATATATATATATATATATACAAATATATGTATGTATATAAATGTATATAAAATATATATATATATATATATATATATATATATATATATATATATATATATATATATATTTATATATACATATATATGTATATATCTATCTATCTATATTTATTTATATATATATATATATATATATATATATATATATATATATATATATATATATACATGTGTGTATATATATACATACATATATATATATATATATATATATATATATATATATATATATATACATATATATATATATATATAACGGATTTTGAGCGAATCGAAAAATCTATTTTTGGGTGAGATGGCCATGTCGTCCTGATGGAAGTTCCTATTGGGTAGCTTCCTAGGGTATATTACAACTACGGCGATATTCCCAGAGAATTTACCTTAAGGTACCAGAATTCTAACTCCTGGAGCGAGTATCCCTCGTGAAAGGGATATCGCGACATATCAGAGGACGTATTCTAGACACGTCACATGGCAATCTACATCCTGGACAGAGATTTCGTCTCGTAGGAGGTGATTGACGAGATACGAATTCGGGAAAGAAAAAGGGGAGCCGCTCCCAAGGCTTCCCTATCCCCCGATTCGTATGTGTGCCTGGCGCCAATCCTGGCGCTATATGTATTCCTTGTAGCGTACACGAGGTGCTACAGATACTGTATGTAGGGAGGGGTCCTACAGCCCTTTCTTAGAAAGGCAAGGGCGGGTCCATCAGGACGACAGGGCCATCTCACCCAAAAATAGATTTTTCGCTTCGCTCAAAATCCGTTTTTTGGGCTCAAGCCATGTCGTCCTGATGGAAGTGTACCAGAGCATTACTGTATCTGTGGATTCTCAGAACGTGCCGTACTCCCCGGAGGTAATTGTTTCCCGGTCGACTAGACCTAGAGACCTAAGATGTTACCGTTATACATCTTTTCAACTAACTATAAACTATGTTAGAGCTTCCTGTCCCCAACAGGGAAGAGTCCTACTAGACTCTGGAAAAGTCTCGAAGAGTACATATATCTATGTATGAATACCAGGCAAGCTAATATAGTGGTCTCGCCCTATATTAAGTAAAGCATAGTTTGTAAAGGACCACTGCGTCAATATGAAATATCGACCAGTTTTCCGCACAATACTTGTATTGGACAAAGGTTTTATATCCGCATAGGAGGAAAACCAATGCAACATAGCTTGCATAAAGGAACAATTCTATTAGAATTATCCCAGATAAGGTACATAGAATGAATGCTCAATTATACCAATAAATTGACACAGGTGAAGGAGACGCAAGGTTCTCAAGAACCAGATTATTGACAGGCAATAAATAGACAGGTTAACCACAATTATATATATATATATATATATATATATATATATATATATATATATATATATATATATATATATATATATATATATATATATATATATATATATATATAAGAAGAGGATAACCCAAAACTATAAGCATAAGTATGATAGTAAACAGAGCTTGTTTGTCTGAAAGAAAAAACATTAGATGTCACTTTTAAGATACCGAGGTATCAAAGTCATAAAAGCCTGTATTACAAATCAATGACATTAGCGTTAGAAACGCTCGGCACACATGTCTGCACTTATGCTAAGTTCACCTTCGGAAATGGAACAGTCTGGATGGGCAACACAGTGCCCTCACTTAGTTTGTAGTACAGTATGTAACTACACACTCACCCTGGAATTAATCGTCCCAATTAAGACCACTGTTCCTCGCAGAGTTAAACAGTAGGGTTAACACCGCGACCCACTGCTACCACAGATCTCTTTTAGTTCCTCTACTTGCTTCGCATAGTGGCGAAAGAACACTCTGGAAGACTTCCAGCCAGTGTGTGAACGGAGATGTTCAAAATCCATACAATTAAAGAAATTTAAGAATGAGGCAACTTTCCTCGGATCGTGACCTGCGGGTGTATTGTCAGGATCCGCTCTGCGAATAAAATATGTGATTTTCGCTTTGAGTTGATTCAGAGATAAATTTGAGCCTGATGTTTCTCCCCTGAATAGTTGACCACCCTTGAAGTCTGAAGTTCTATGAAGATAGACCTTTAGGCATTCTACTGGACATAGAGATGCATCTTCTTTCAGAGGGCAGATTCTCCAGGGACCCCACCTGTTGGTGGGTAACTCATTCTTGGCGAGAAACGTAGGATCCGGAAACAGGTTCAGTTCTTCCCCATCCAGGAACTGAACACGACCTGCCTCTCTCGAGATGCTACAATCTCACTAACCCTGGCCCCGGATGCGAGTGCAAAATAGGAAAATAACTTTTTGTGTTAAATCCTTTAACGCACACTCTTCATTGCTCAACAGAGAAGCGAAATGAAGAACTTGTCTAAAGACCATGAAATGGGCTTTGGAGGTGCTGAAGGTCTGAGCCTAGCACAGGCTTTCGGGACTTTATTAAAGATCTCGTTACCTAGGTCGACCTGGAAGGCATATAGAATGGGTCTTGTCAAAGCAGACTTACACGCTGAAATCGTGTTCGCTGCCAACCCTTGACCATGGAGGTGGGGAAAAAAGATAAGCAGAAGTCTGTCAAGATCTCCTGCGGAATCTTAGCCTTGACAAAAGGCCACCCATTTTCTCCAAGATGACTCATATTGCCTTCTAGTAGATTTGCACTTATATTCCTCAAGGAAGTCTATACTGGCTTTCGAAATCCCGAAACGCTTTCTCACCGCTAGGGAGAGAAAATCATGAGCTGCAGGGTCCGGGTTTTCTGTAATGAAGCGCAGACAGTTGACTTCTGGGCTCGCTGGGTCAGAACTGGATCTGGTAGTGGTACAAACTTCAGCTACAGTTCCAATGCCAGGAGGAACCACACGCTGTTCGGCCACTTGTGGGCCACTATAGCCGCTACCCTTTGAAGGATCTCAGTTTGTTGAGGACCCTCAACAGAAGGTTGTGAGGAGGGAACAGATAAATCTTGGACCATATGTTCCAGTCGAGGGACATCGCGTCCACTGCTTCCACTAAGGGGTCCTCGTACGGGGCACGTACAGGGGCAACTTCTTGCTGTCTTTCATCGCAAAGAGGTCTATCTGCAGTTCTGGGACTGATTCAGAATGAAGGAGAATGATCCTGCGTCTAAGGACCATTCCGACTCTATCGGTGTGAACCTGGATAGAGCGTCCGCTGTCACATTGCGGACTCCTTGAAGGTGAACTGCCGACAGGTACCACTTCTTCTTTTCCGCCAATCGGAAGACGGCCAACATCACCTGGTTGAGAGGTGGTGACCTCGATCCTTGTCGATTCAAGTATCTCACAACTACCTCGCTGTCAATCACCACCTTATGTGGATCGAATGACGCAGGGAGACTTTCTTTAAGGTAAGGAGCACTGCCCTAGCTTCTAGAAAGTTTTATGTGAAAGGTCTTGAATAGCCTGGACCAAGTCCCCTGGACTTTTTTCCGATGAGAGTGACCTCCCCATCCCTCCTTCGAGGCGTCTGAGTGAATCGTCACCGACGGGGGAGGTGGCTGAAGAAGAACCTGACTTCTTTAGATGTCTGGCTTGGGACCAAGGCCTGAGAAGAGTACTTAGCCGAAGCGGCTGGTCTTCTCAGATCTCTTCACGCGTTTGATGCATAACTTCTCCAAACTCC
Organism: Palaemon carinicauda; assembly: GCF_036898095.1. Classification (NCBI taxonomy): domain Eukaryota; kingdom Metazoa; phylum Arthropoda; class Malacostraca; order Decapoda; family Palaemonidae; genus Palaemon; species Palaemon carinicauda. Next base: position 910,313 of record NC_090726.1, read on the forward strand.
GATTGCATCCTTTAGCTGTGCTCTTAGCACTGGGTCTGTCACCGAAGCAAACTGGAGAGAGCGCAGTACTCTCTCCTGCTCGTGTCTTGATATCCTTTCGGAATCTTGAAGTCTCTTGACAGAACCCGCTATCTCCTTCCTTTTCTTCGCCGAGGTGGAGAAACGGTGTGACAAAAGGTCCCAGTGAATTCTCAGCCACTGGAACTTTTGAGATGGAGAAAGTCGAGACTTTTTCTGTTGATCTTGAAGCCTAGGTACTCTAGGAACTGGATCACTTGACTGGAAGCTTGCAAGCATTCTGTCTCGGATGCTGCCCACACCAACCAGTCGTCCAGGTAGGCTACTACCTGAATTCCCTTTAGGCGAAATTGTTTGAGAGCTACGCTCGCAAGCTTCGTAAAAATCCTTGGGGCTATGTTTAGCCCGAATGGCATGGCTCCGAAGGCGTATAGTCTTCGTTGTAGCCTGAACCCTAGGTAGGGGGAGAGTCGATGGCTAATTGGAATGTGCCAGTAGGCGTCTGACAAGTCTATAGAGACGGAATATGCCCTCCTGGGCAGTAAGGTCCTTATGTGTTGCAGTGTTAGCATTTTGAATTTGCAATTCACTATGAACTTGTTAAGTGGCGACAAGTCCAGAATGACTCTGGGCTTTTCCGAGTCTTTCTTGGGAACACAAAACAGCCTCCCTTAGAAATTGATGGGCTTCACCCTTTTTCTCCAACAGTTCTTGAACGTACTCCTCCATAACGGGGGTGGAGTGCTGTACCAGCTCCCGCCCAGTCCATTCTTGAGTAGGCTGTGGGCCCAGGGATCGAAGGTCCACCGATCCCGAAATTTCAGAAGTCTCCCTCCTACCGGTATCACCTCGCTTGGACTGCCGTCCTGAGGTCTTGCCTTCCTGACCATGACCACCCCTGAATCCCCTTCCCCTTGAGGGGCGTCTAGACGAGCCTCTGGCTGCTCCTCTAGGCTTTGCTCGAAAGGAAGTAGACTGCCCTTCGAACGCTGGGGTGAATGCCGTGGACTGTGTCGACACGGCCTGGGGTACCCACTGAAAGGTGGTCGGGGTTTGTGCCACGATCTGGGGCACTGGGGGCAATGGCAATTGCAGTTGCTGTTGCTGTCTAAGAGGCTTGGCTGGCCGAGACGGTAGCCTAGTCCTCATAGTCTTCTTCTTTGGTTGAGAACCCTCATCCGGGGAAGACTTTCTTTTGATAGCCAGGCCCCACTTCTGGAGAAGGTTTCTATTCTCCAAGGCGGCTTTATCAACAGCTTCTTTGACCAAGTCGGTAGGGAAAAAGGTCTTTTCCCCAAATGTTGGAGGAGATTAGTTTCTTTAGCTCGTGCCTCACCGTAGCCGAGGTAAACACGAACTCCCTACAAGCTCTCCTTGCCTTGACGAAGCCATAAAGGTCTTTCGTCACTGTGGCCAGATAAGGCTTGGCCACTACCATGAACATTTCATGGACCTTGGGGTCACTTGCCATCGTCTCGAGAGTAGTCTGAAGAGACATTGAGGCAGTCAGTCTTTCTTTTGTATCGAACTCACTTCGCAAAAGAAAGTCAGACAGCTTAGGGGGGTCCTTGCCGAACTAACGTCCGGCAATATCAGCCTCCAACTTTCCCACTGAGAACGTAAGATGGACGTTCTTCCAGTCTTTGTGGTCCATAGGCAGGGCCAGCGACAAGGGTTTACACTCCTCTAGGGAGGGGCAAGACTTGCCGGCCTCGATTGCTTTTAGAACAGCCAGAAACCTTTTCTGTAAAAAGGGGAAGGCTCTAGTAGGCGAGGACACAAAGGAAGGGAGCTTCCTATTCAATGCAGCTACCTTTGAGTTAGAGAAGCCCCTCTCTTTCATCGAGGATGAAAGTAGAGCTTGAGCCTTAGCATGGTCCATCACTATGACCTCCTTCGGCTCTGTCTCCTCCTTTGAAGCTGGTTCCTTCCTCAGCCGGACATAACAGTCCGGATATGATGCCTTGCTGGGCCAGAATTCCACCCTCCAGGGGAACTGAGCCCAGCTTATCCGAGATGACGATCTTTCCAGTTGTCATCGGCATGTGCTCAGCATACCTCCATGGGTTAGCATCTGAGCACAGGGGAAGGTCTTTCACATTGAGCTTTTTCTGGGGCCTATGTGATTCTGCAAGGCACTGCATTCGCAGTTCCATTGCAGCCGCCTTCTCCTGATTCTCCTTCTGCATTTGTTGGATCATTCCAACAATAGAAGAGAGGGCCTGTCCCAGCTCTACTGGGAGACCGGCCGATGTAGAGGGGCTTGAACTTCATCCTGGGCTTCTGCCAGGAGGTCTTCCTCCTGACACCCGTCCACATCAGACATCCTGTCATCTAGCTGGATGTCTTGCATCGCGACCGCGACTTCAGCATCCACCTGGATCTGAACTTAGGGGATCTCCTCTTGAGGCTGGGGAATCACTGCATCAGCTGATGCCTTCGGGAAAGGATATGCCCTCATCTTCTCACTTGGAAGATAAGGGCCAGAAGTGTTCTTTTGGAAGCCCCTTACCCAGGTACGAAGCTTCTTCCTAGCTATTTAATTGTCTCATTAATCAGGTTAGTGCACACAGTACATACCTGAGGGTCCCAATACCGGAGATCATCCTTGGAGACAACGTATGCTGCGTGTTTCCTACAAAACTCATGTCCGCAGAGGTTCTTGCTGCTGACATTGCAGAAAGCACTTCCCCACTTCGGAGTGTCCTTCTGTAAAGAGAAGAAATTTCCATGAGTATCAAGTGAACTATGTATCACTGGATATGCATAGTATAGCATAACAATTCAGAAAGGAAAGACACACACTTGTGTTTCCCTCACAACCCATTGTTGCAGCCTTCCAGATAACAAAATCAAAAATGGTTTATCTCTTCTAGAGTAACCAATGCAAGGTTTCCAGAGGAAACAGGAGGAGCTCACACCTAAGCAATGATTTTAAAATCCTGGATAATAGACAGGGAAGAACTCAGCTTCCTATCTGAGGGCAACAGCAAAGGGGTGTGCAAGAAAACACAATAGTGTTAGAAGATACAGTGC
>NC_090726.1:918366-920866 GCF_036898095.1 Palaemon carinicauda
ATATATATATATATACATATATATATGTATATATATATATATATATATATATATATATACATATATACATATATAAGTATACATATACACACAGACATATATATATATATATATATATATATATATATATATATATATATATACATATACATATATATATATATATGTATATATATACATATATATATATATATATATATATATATATATATATATATATATATATATATATATATATATATATATAAGCATACATATACACACACACACACACACACACATATATATATATATATATATATATATATATATGTATATATATATATATATATATATATATATATATATATATATATATATATATATATATATATATATATATAATCCAAAGTTAAGCATCAAATGGTTCATGATATTGAAATCCCCCAGCCTTCGTAATATATATCCAGGGGGAAGTTTCTATTTTTGTTTAATTTTCTACCCTGTGGCTCAGCGTCAAATCTGATACTGACTTAACCAATCGGATACCATTAGATATGATGTCTGATTCTGACAATGCTGTATACTGTATATTCCAGTCAAATCTAGCTTTCGAAATCAACTCATCACCTCGAGTGAAAAATCTATGCTTCAAAGAAATTTTCTTATTTATTCAATGAATATTTAACCATCCTTATTCCTTTCATGTTTTTACTAAAACAAAATACTGAATGATTTCAGAGTTTGTTCTTGATCACACATTTGTGTTTCATAATACAGAACAATAATTTAAAATGTCTTAAGACTGAAATACTTATACGGTTTTGTATTTTTGTAGTAATAGCAGCACCATCCCATGCAAAAGAGTAATAAAATTTCCAATAACATGCATCTCATTGTGGTACTAGAAAAAATCTCCATATTATTCGAGCCAGGAAAACAATTTCAAAATGGAGTTCAACTTTACAGTACCTATGTCCTCAAAGCTTCTTCCCTTCCTGCGTCCGACTGATCTACTTTAGACACACAGCTCAACAGAAAACGGCCTTAAGAAAAACTAATTTTTAGTTGAAGAAAAGAATAGTCAGGACCTTTGTCCATGCTGCTACAGAAGAGGAAAATTTCAGGTGCACAAAGAAGCGCAAACAAAGATATATATATATATATATATATATATATATATATATATATATATATATATATATATATATATAAAGATTGTTTTGAGAGTTCTCTTGAGAAGTCTCTCTCTCTCTCTCTCTCTCTCTCTCTCTCTCTCTCTCTCTCTCTCTCTCTCTCTCTCTCATACATAGTATTTTTAGCTATGTTTGAAACTTTTCAGCAATTTCTAACGCAATCTGCATCCATTAATGTTATGATCCCATACATTCCTAGAAAGGTCTATACATTGGATAGTTTTTATAGTTCAGTGGCATAATGGTTAATTACTGACAAATAAATACCTACTCTCTAATATCTTTCTTGATATATAATTCATACGTCTCAGCAGCTTTCTCTTATGAGAGTTTCGTGACAAATTAAGTTTCCAATTCTCGAATTGAGAAATTTAACTCATCCGTGTGTTTTTGGTAAAATAAAATTAAAAGTTGTTCTGAAACAAAACAATAAAAATAAATATATTTGGGGTTCTGGCAATTGTATTCTTATATATTATGAATTAACTTGAAATGATAAAGATATACCGCAAATAAATATTTTAGTGTTTTTAGTATCAATGTTTTGTTTAATATTTATTGTACAAAATGCCACTTTATAGCAAAGCGGGTTATCATAGCTTCAATATTTCCCTTGTGTTATATACTCCCAGTGCAAAATATGCCTTTATATATACCGCAGACATTTACAGACTTTCCAGTTGCATACAATGCAAGGAATGTATTTTTATACTATTATTATCTGTGTTTCTTATTTTTGTAGTGCTTTTCGTTTGATAATGAATTTTTATAAAGAAAACCTTAATTATTTTTAACCTTGGAAAAATAATTAGTTTTTGATGATCGCATATGACACAGTAGCCGAGTGCTCTACTCGTAACTCATTAAGTGGCTCTGAATTATTCAGTCACTGGAGAGAGAGAGAGAGAGAGAGAGAGAGAGAGAGAGAGAGAGAGAGAGAGAGAGAGAGAGAGAGAGAGAGAGAGGGGGGGGGGGGAGTTTCCTAGGTGTTTGCTGATTAAGGTAACGCTGTAAACATCTAGAACTAAGAATATTTGCAATGTTGAGGAAATAATCTCAATCATAATTCAAATTGGAAACATACAACTTTGATATTTTACTGAAGTTTCATTAAAAAATAATCCTTTAAAGAAAATATGAATTTCTAATTTCATCTGATGTTCTCGTATAAAAGTACGCCAGTTTCGGAAGTATAAAATCTTTGGACGTCTAATTCACTCCCACTTAATTACTCTGACAAGTTTTTTCGCACGCTATTATAAACATATGAAAATTACTAATTATATGAATTTTTTAGTTCACGTCTTTTTTATGTTAAATTAAAC
>NC_090726.1:928366-948141 GCF_036898095.1 Palaemon carinicauda
CATATAAGTAGGGGTAAATTTGAATAATAATTCTGATAAAAAAGTATAAACTATATTCAATTTAGTGATAGAATATATAAAGGGTTACGTTACATGCCTTGAATTAAACAAATATAACATTTCCAAAAGATTAGTTGACAAGGCTTTGCCATTGATGGACTAACAGTACCATTTGTAAAGCTGGTGTAAACAAAGTAAAACCCAAATCACAGCTAAGGATGATGTACCCAATAAGAGGACAGGGATTTTCCGCCATGACAGACATCCTGGGATTCATGTGCGGTTGTTTGAATATTCTACCCAAATCTACTAAAAGTTGTATCCAAACGTTTAATAATTTTATTTTATTTTTAAGAGAAAAGAGGTTTAATTTTATTTTTCAATATATATATATATATATATATATATATATATATATATATATATATATATATATATATATATATATATATATACATATATATATATATATATATATATATATATATATATATATATATATATATATGCATATATATATATATATATATATATATATATACATATATATATATATATATATATATATATATACATATACATATATATACATATACATATATATATACATATACATATATATACATATATATATATATATATATATATATATATATATATATATATATATATATATTTATATATATTTATATATATATGTATGAATATATATACATATATTTATATATATATATATATATATATATATATATATATATATGTTTATATATATACACATATATATATACATATATATATATATATATATATATATATATATATATATATATATATATATATATATATATATATATGTTTATATATATACACATATATATACACACATATATATATATATATATATATATATATATATATATATATATATATATATATATGAAAACAATCAATCAAAACTTATAATCATACCCTCAACAGAAGGTTGTGAGGAGGGAACAGATAAATCTTGGACCATCTGTTCCAGTCGAGGGACATCGCGTCCACTGCTTCCGCTAAGGGGTCCTCGTACGTGGCACGTACAGGGGCAACTTCTTGTTGTCTTTCGTCGCAAAGAGGTCTATCTGCAGTTCTGGGACTGATTCAGAATGAAGGAGAATGATCCTGCGTCTAAGGACCATTCCGACTCTATCGGTGTGAACCTGGATAGAGCGTCCGCTGTCACATTGCGGACTCCTTGAAGGTGAACTGCCGACAGGTACCACTTCTTCTTTTCCGCCAATCGGAAGACGGCCAACATCACCTGGTTGAGAGGTGGTGACCTCGATCCTTGTCGATTCAAGTATCTCACAACTACCTCGCTGTCTATCACCACCTTATGTGGATCGAGTGACGCGGGGAGACTTTCTTTAAGGTAAGGAGCACTGCCCTAGCTTCTAGAAAGTTTTATGTGAAAGGTCTTGAATAGCCTGGACCAAGTCCCCTGGACTTTTTTCCGATGAGAGTGACCTCCCCATCCCTCCTTCGAGGCGTCTGAGTGAATCGTCACCGACGGGGGAGGTGGCTGAAGAAGAACCGACTTCTTTAGATGTCTGGCTTGGGACCAAGGCCTGAGAAGAGTACTTAGCCGAAGCGGCTGGTCTTCTCAGATCTCTTCACGCGTTTGATGCATAACTTCTCCAAACTTCGATTGCATCCTTTAGCTGTGCTCTTAGCACTGGGTCTGTCACCGAAGCAAACTGGAGAGAGCGCAGTACTCTCTCCTGCTCGTGTCTTGATATCCTTTCGGAATCTTGAAGTCTCTTGACAGAACCCGCTATCTCCTTCCTTTTCTTCGCCGGGGTGGAGAAACGGTGTGACAAAAGGTCCCAGTGGATTCCCAGCCACTGGAACTTTTGAGATGGAGAAAGTCGAGACTTTTTCTGTTGATCTTGAAGCCTAGGTACTCTAGGAACTGGATCACTTGACTGGAAGCTTGCAAGCATTCTGTCTCGGATGCTGCCCACACCAACCAGTCGTCCAGGTAGGCTACTACCTGAATTCCCTTTAGGCGTAATTGTTTGAGAGCTATGCTCGCAAGCTTCGTAAAAATCCTTGGGGCTATGTTTAGCCCGAATGGCATGGCTCCGAAGGCGTATAGTCTTCGTTGTAGCCTGAACCTAGGTAGGGGGAGAGTCGATGGCTAATTGGAATGTGCCAATAGGCGTCTAACAAGTCTATAGAGACGGAATATGCCCTCTTGGGCAGTAAGGTCCTTATGTGTTGCAGTGTTAGCATTTTGAATTTGCAATTCACTATGAACTTGTTGAGTGGCGACAAGTCCAGAATGACTCTGAGCTTTTCCGAGTCTTTCTTGGGAACACAAAACAGCCTCCCTTAGAAATTGATGGGCTTCACCCTTCGGATCACCTTTTTTCTCCAACAGTTCTTGAACGTACTCCTCCATAACGGGGGTGGAGTGTTGGAAAAACCGAAGGCACGGGGGTGGAGTGCTGTACCAGCTCCCGCCCAGTCCATTCTTGAGTAGGCTGTGGGCCCAGGGATCGAAGGTCCACCGATCCCGAAATTTCAGAAGTCTCCCTCCTACCGGTATCACCTCACTTGGACTGCCGTCCTGAGGTCTTGCCTTCCTGACCACGACCACCCCTGAATCCCCTTCCCCTTGAGGGGCGTCTAGACGAGCCTCTGGCTGCTCCTCTAGGCTTTGCTCGAAAGGAAGTAGACTGCCCTTCGAACGCTGGGGTGAATGCCGTGGACTGTGTCGACACGGCCTGGGGTACCCACTGAAAGGTGGTCGGGGTTTGTGCCACGATCTGGGGCACTGGGGGCAATGGCAATTGCAGTTGCTGTTGCTGTCTAAGAGGCTTGGCTGGCCGAGACGGTAGCCTAGTCCTCATAGTCTTCCTCTTTGGTTGAGGACCCTCATCTGGGGAAGACTTTCTTTTGATAGCCAGGCCCCATTTCTGGAGAAGGTTTCTATTCTCCAAGGCGGCCTTATCAACAACTTCTTTGACCAAGTCGGTAGGGAAAAGGTCTTTTCCCCAAATGTTGGAGGAGATTAGTTTCTTTGGCTCGTGCCTCACCGTAGCCGAGGTAAACACGAACTCCCTACAAGCTCTCCTTGCCTTGACGAAGCCATAAAGGTCCTTCGTCACTGTGGCCAGATGAGGCTTGGCCACTACCATGAACATTTCATGGACCTTGGGGTCACTTGCCATCGTCTCGAGAGTAGTCTGAAGAGACATTGAGGCAGACAGTCTTTCTTTTGTATCGAACTCACTTCGCAAAAGAAAGTCAGACAGCTTAGGGAGGTCCTTGCCGAACTGACGTCCGGCAATATCAGCCTCCAACTTTCCCACTGAGAACGTAAGATGGACGTCCTTCCAGTCTTTGTGGTCCATAGGCAGGGCCAGCGACAAGGGTTTACACTCCTCTAGGGAGGGGCAAGACTTGCTGGCCTCGATTGCTTTTAGTACAGCCAGAAACCCTTTCTGTAAAAAGGGGAAGGCTCTAGTAGGCGAGGACACAAAGGAAGGGAGCTTCCTATTCAATGCGGCTACCTTTGAGTTAGAGAAGCCCCTCTCTTTCATCGAGGATGAAAGTAGAGCTTGAGCCTTAGCATGGTCCATCACTATGACCTCCTTCGGCTCTGTCTCCTCCTTTGAAGCTGGTTCCTTCCTCAGCCGGACATAACAGTCCGGATATGATGCCTTGCTGGGCCAGAATTCCACCCTCCAGGGGAACTGAGCCCAGCTTATCCAAGATGACGATCTTTCCAGTCGTCATCGGCATGTGCTCAGCATACCTCCATGGGTTAGCATCTGAGCACAAGGGAAGGTCTTTCACATTGAGCTTTTTCTGGGGCCCATGTGATTCTGCAAGGCACTGCATTCGCAGTTCCATTGCAGCCGCCTTCTCCTGATTCTCCTTCTGCATTTGTTGGATCATTCCAACAATAGAAGAGAGGGCCTGTCCCAGCTCTACTGGGAGACCGGCCGATATAGAGGGGCTTGAACTTCATCCTGGGCTTCTGCCAGGAGGTCTTCCTCCTGACACCCATCCACATCAGACATCCTGTCATCTAGCTGGATGTCTTGCATCGCGACCGCGACTTCAGCATCCACCTGGATCTGAACTTAGGGGATCTCCTCTTGAGGCTGGGGAATCACTGCATCAGCTGATGCCTTAGGGAAAGGATACGCCCTCATCTTCTCACTTGGAAGATAAGGGCCAGAAGTGTTCTTTTGGAAGCCCCTTACCCAGGAACGAAGCTTCTTCCTAGCTATTTAAATGTCTCAGTAATCAGGTTAGTGCACAGAGTACATACCTGAGGGTCCCAATACCGGAGATCATCCTTGGAGACAGCGTATGCTGCGTGTCTCCTACAAAACTCATGTCCGCAGAGGTTCTTGCTGCTGACATTGCAGAAAGCACTTCCCCACTTCGGAGTGTCCTTCTGTAAAGAGAAGAAATTTCCATGAGTATCAAGTGAACTATGTATCACTGGATATGCATAGTATAGCATAACAATTCAGAAAGGAAAGACACACACTTGTGTTTCCCTCACAACCCATTGTTGCAGCCTTCCAGATAATAAAATCAAAATGGTTTATCTCTTCTAGAGTAACCAATGCAAGGTTTCCAGAGGAAACAGGTGGAGCTCACACCTAAGCAATGATTTTAAAATCCTGGATAATAGACAGGGAAGAACTCAGCTTCCTATCTGTAGGGCAACAGCAAAGGGATGTGCAAGAAAAAACAATAGTGTTAGAAGACACAGTGCTGTACCAAAACCCTTACCATAGTTTTCTTCTTACTGTATATGTTATACTGAAGAATACTAGTACAGTATAGGGGGATGTGTGCCGGCCTGCCTTTGCCGGCCGGCACACACCACAACTAGCTTTAAAGTATACTACTTAACAGCTATAGGGCGGCAGCACTCTGGTTCAAATGCCTGTGCCGGTCGGCAGCAACTGCCGGCCGGTAACAGCCAGTGTTGGCCGGCAATGGCTGCCGGCCAGCAACTACACAAGGTAGTACCCAGCTGCCGGCCACACTCTTGGTGACCGGCAGACAAGGGCTGACATAAGCCGGCCGGCAAAGGTACAAGACCGATGCCAGCTGGCAGCAAAAGAACCAGAGGACTACACCTGCCCGGCTGCCGGCCTATGAGGCCGGCAGCCGGGACAAGTACAGCACTAGAAGAAAAATAAAAATAGAATGGATGCCGTGATAAGAGTGTACACAGTCTCCAAGCCCGGCAACCGAAAGAGTGCATATAAGGAAGGGGAGAAACTAATTCAGGCTTCCTTGACCAATGCCGTCCGGCTCTGCCGGCAGGCATGGATGAGGGACCAAGAGAGGTCCGGGCAGCACTCGAAAACATAAGACCCTTGCCGGCCAGCAGCTCTGCCGGCCGGCAAGGGGCTGAGTCAATTCCACATCCTAACCTATACTAGGTCCAGATGTAGAACGACGTACAGTACAGTAATGGCTCGGCCATTACGAAGAAAGAGGGGGAAGGGACAAGAGGGTCCTGCCAACCTTGCTTTAGTGACAGATCACCCGCAGCCAAGAAACTTATCTTAGCCTAAGGGAGATCTAAGGGGAAAGGCCAGCAATACTTGCCAGCTTCCAGAGCACCAAAGCAAGGAAGGCGTTGCTACTCCCAAGGGAAGAACTTATCCTCCCCCGTGAACAGCAACAAGGACTAGTCTGGTAGATCACAAAAGAAGGAATCATATCCACAGAAACCTTCGGTAGTGACCTAAGGGAGCTAAGCTCCCTTTGAATGTGTTTGGTCAGCGAGGGGGACTCAGCCCCAAGCCAGACAACACAGACTCAGACTAAAAAACTCTGTTGTTCTGTCCCTCTTGAACCATAACTACAGGAACAGGAAGGTACAGTAACACCCTAGTATAGTTTTATCGAAAATAAATTCGGAAAAAACCACTTAGGGATAAGCCCAAGGCTTAAACAGAGGGAAAGGGATTGCATACCTTCTCCGAAGAAAAGAAAGCAACCGGGGAGTATGATAAAGTATACTAAGGCTCCATAAGCAACTAGCCTAGGCACCAAGAGAATCGATTACCTAATTCACCGAAACTCACTCGTATACTATCTTGGAAATATTCCACACAGTCTAAAATGTATAAAATATAGCCTAAAGCTTCAATAAAATTTTAATTACACTCGGAAAAACCATAATCATGCATGAAGTATAGGACCAAACGACTAGGCTACATGGCCTAGCGTAGGCCAGAATGGCGAATACTTCGCCAAATAATACTAAGCACGAAAGGAAATCCTATGTAATGCTAAATAGCTAAAATTTATTAAAGCAAAACAACCAGGAATGTAGCTCTGACTAACTAATTTATACCTAGCGAGCGACAGCGTCCAAGACGCCTCTGGTAGGCTACGGCTCTTGTATCAAAGATTAATCCTATTAATCACTCAAAATTTTACCAAGAGCCTACATTTATACATAAAAGACACTATACTCAACTTATCAGAGGCCGACGAAGACGGAGAAGCCATGAAAAGTCGAATAAATCCAAGATTTGCGAGAAAAACAGGAAAAAACACCGAGTTGTTAAGCTACGCAAAAAGGAATGTGTTATGTATTATTGTAATGTACTATATTATTTCAAGTGTTGCAGGTATTGCGCAACATTGCATCATATTGCAGGAATAAGACATGTTATGCTTTATACATAAGAGTAATGATTTGTTTTGGTATTAGGATTCAAACATTTGTTGATTACCTCAGATAAGATGTGATTCTTTATGATTTGTACTGGAGTAGGATTTAAGTCTTTTCAGAGCGATGCTCTTTTGTTTAGCAATGTTTTGGTTTATGAGATTGTGTAGGACGCTCCATATGCACTTGGGAGTCAGCTGTCACAGAGTAAAGTTAATAATGTAGTCTTTTATACATTAAAGGTATTTTTAAGAATACCAACGTATTATTACCCATCAAGCCACATTCGACGACATCAGATGGGATCAGCTGAGAAATAATTACTAACAATTATTCATCTATGTTCCAGGTAATTATTATGGTTAATAGAACTTCCTACCTAAGCATCAATATCTTATATTTGGCGACGAGGATGGGATCAGCTGAGAAATAATTACTAACAATTATTCATCTATGTTCCAGGTAATTATTATGGTTAATAGAACTTCCTACCTAAGCATCAATATCTTATATTTGGCGACGTAAAGGACGACGGACAAGCAGGGAGAAGCATTGGAGCCTATGCACAAGGACGGCCAGCACAAGAGAAGGTCTTTGTACATCAGGGGACAAGAGTAAAATCGCCCAATGAACGGATTTTGAGCGAAGCGAAAAATCTATTTTTGGGTGAGATAGCCATGGCGTCCTGATGGAAGGTTCCTGTTTGGTAGCTTCCTTGGGTATAAGACTACTAAGATATTCCCAGAGAATTTAACCACAGGTTATCACAGAATTCTAACTTCTGGAGCGAGTATCTCAAAGGTTTCCCTTTAAGACATCGTAATACAACAGGGGACACGCATGTCTGAACGTGCCACATAGCTATCTTCACCCCGAACAGAGTTAATGCTTCGGTGTGTAAGGACTGAGAATAGCTGGGAGCCGTTCCACAGCTAATCTCACTCGTGGCTACTACTGATACTCGAGACGTAAACAAACGGACGCCATTGCTCTGATGACGTCACGCCCGTCTTCATCCTGAAGCCAGTTGCTGCCCATCACCATGATACAATTGTGTAGGGTGGGAACAAAACTGGACGAAGTAGTAGGGAGGGTCCATCAGGATGCCATGGCTATCTCACCCAAAAATAGATTTTTCGCTTCGCTCAAAATCCGTTTTTTGGGCTCAAGCCATGGCGTCCTGATGGAAGAGTACCAGAGAATCAATGTATCGTGGTAGATTTTTCCCCCAGTGTTAAGTGCCTAGGCATTGACAAAACAGCAAAGTAATCTTAGGTAAAGAACCATAGGAACGAAGTATCCTGCCCCCCTTTGGTAGGAAGTTCCCATGGGCTATGCCGACGTCAAAGTGGTATTGAAGGGCTATTCATCCTGACAGAAGAACTTGAAGAACTTAGAGATGAAGCAGAATGTTTGATATTTGTATAGGAACATTCTGAATTAGACCAGTGGTGGTTGGGCACTGTGTATAGAGTTCATCTCTTGGTTATCAGAAGTAAGTTTTCGTGTAGGAACCTTACTGAGACAGGGTGAATATAATTTAGGATTAGACATCTTAAATTCTTCATGACCATAAGACAGGAGGAATAAATAAAACTATGACAGTATGTATTTCATAGTAGGTAGGAGCTGAAAGAGACGCATAAGTAATAAAATAGAAATTTTATTTCACAATGCAGAAATTGAATAATTTACAGCAAAAGTAAAGTTCATTTACAGTAATAATAATGTACATAGAAATAAAGGCTTGCTCTTGAATCTGAAAAGGAATTTCAGGATTAGTAGGTACTCGTTCTCGAGGAACGCAAGTCTTTAAACAACACATCATGCTCAAGGCATGCGGCACTTGTGTGACACTATGACATTTCACCTGGGATAAGAACAGTTATAAAAGCACTAAGTGTTTTTAGACATCACTATGAATCGCTCGAGGGTCAACATAGGCACCCGAAGAGTTAGAGTCCCAAGTAACTCACTGTTCTACGCAGAGTTAGGTGCAGGTTTCATAACACTACCTGCGGCTACCACAAAATGTTTGACTTCGTGCACTTGTTTCGCATAATGTTTAAAGAAAACTCGCGAGGACTTCCAGCCCATAAAGTTTTTAAGGCTTTCAAAGTCCATGCTCTGAAAGAAGTTCAGAGAAGATGCCACTTTTCTAGGATCATGACCAGCGGGTGTACTGTTCGGATCCGCTCTGCGAATGAAGTAGGTGATTTTCGCTCTTAATTGTTTCAGTGACAGGTCGCTGCCCGATGTTTCTCCTTTGAAGAGTTGGCCTCCACCAAAGTTCGAAGTTCTGCGAAGATAGACCTTGAGACTCTCTACTGGACATAGAGAGACATCCTCCTTCAGGGGGCATATTCTCCAAGAGCCCCATCTTTTGGTGGGTAATTCGTTTTTAGCGAGAAACGTCGGATCAGGGGAGAGGGTCACTTCTCCTGAATCGGTAAACAGGATGTGTCCCTCTTCTCTTGATAATGCCACTATTTCGCTGACTCGAGCTCCCGAAGCGAGAGCAAATAAAAATATAACTTTCTGAGTCAGATCCTTGAGGGGGCATGAATCGTTGTCCAAGTTGGAGGCGAAATGGAGTACCTTGTCTAGTGACCAGGAGATCGGTTTCGGAGGGGGTGCTGGACGTAGGCGAGCACATGCTTTTGGTAATTTGTTAAAGATGTCGTTGGACAGATCAATTTGGAAAGCATATAGAATTGGTCTAGCCAAGGCCGATTTGCAGGTTGAAATCGTATTGGCTGCTAATCCTTGTCCATGAAGGTGAATGAAGAAGGACATACAGAAATCAATGGTGATTTCTTTAGGATTTTTTGCCTTGACAAAGGAGACCCATTTCCTCCAGGATGATTCATATTGCCGTCTCGTGGATTCGGTCTTGTATTCCTCTAGGAAGTCTAGACTTTTCTTCGAGATCCCAAACCTCTTCTTTGCGGCAAGGGAGAGAAAATCATGAGATGAAGGTCCTTGATTTTCGATGATGAAGCGAAGACAGTCGACTTCTGTACTTGTTGAGAGAGAACTGGGCCCGGGAGAGGGATCAGCTTGGGCTGCAGCTCCAGGACCAGGGGGTACCAGTTGCTCCGGGGCCACTTGGGAGCCACTAGGGCCGCTGTCCCTTTGAAGGTTCTCAGTTTGGAGAGGACTTTCAACAGAAGGTTGGTGGGAGGGAACAGGTATATCTTGGACCACCTGTTCCAGTCCAGTGACATGGCGTCCACCGCTTCTGCTTTGGGGTCCTCGTACGGGGCTACGTACAGAGGAAGTTGATTGTTGTCGCTCGTTGCAAAGAGATCTATCTGAAGTTCTGGGACTTGGTGAGAGATGAAGGAGAACGATCTTGCGTCTAGAGACCATTCCGACTCTATCGGGTTTGTCCGAGATAGAGCATCCGCTGTCACATTGCGGAATCCTTGTAGGTGAACTGCAGACAGGTGCCACTTCTTCTTCTCCGCCAGACGGAAGATTGGGAGAAGCACCTGATTTATCTGGGGCGATCTTGAGCCTTGGCGATTGAGACAACGAACTACCACCGAGTTGTCTAGGGTTAGACGGATGTGGATCGAGGGCGGCGGGGATAACTTCTTCAGAGTTAGAAGGACCGCCATGGCCTCCAAGATGTTTATGTGGAACGTCTTGAATAGTGGAGACCAGGTCCCTTGAGCCTGTTTCAGGTGGGAGTGACCTCCCCAGCCTTCCAGTGAGGCATCCGTGTGGATGTTGAGTGATGGAGGAGGGTGTTGGAGAGGAATGGACCTTTTCAGGGCCTTTGCTTCCGACCACGGCTTTAGGAGGCGTCGAAGTCTGTTTGGAAGCCGTCTCTTGAGGTCTCTTCGAGCGATGGATGCCGAGCGTCTCCAGACTCCCGCGGCATCCTTTAGCTGTGCACGAAGCACTGGGTTTGTCACTGAGGCGAATTGTAGAGAGCCTAGAACTCGTTCCTGCTGTCGTCTTGAAATGCGTTTGGATTTCAGTAGTCGCTTGACAGACCCTGCTATTTCCTTCCTTTTCTTCTGGGGGATGGAAAGGCGGTGTGACTGAAGATTCCAGTGGATTCCCAACCACTGAAACTTCTGAGCTGGAGAGAGGCGAGATTTCTTCTCGTTGATCTTGAATCCCAGGTGTTCTAGGTACTGGGTAACTTCGTTGCAAGACTTTGCACACTCTTCGGGCGATGGAGCCCAGACTAGCCAATCGTCGAGGTAGGCCATCACCTGGACGTTTCTTAGGCGGAGCTGTTGTACTATGGCATCCGCCAGTTTTGTGAAGATCCGAGGGGCCACATTGAGGCCGAATGGCATGGCCCGGAAGGCGTAGCTTTTCCTTTGGAGTCGAAATCCTAGGTAGGAGGAAGCGTGATGGTTCATTGGAATGTGCCAATAGGCATCCGCCAGGTCTATAGAGACCGTGTAGGAACCTTGAGGCAGAAGGGTCCTTATTTGTTGAAGCGTCAGCATCTTGAATTTGTTGTTCTCTATGAACTTGTTGAGGGGGGATAAGTCCAGAATGACTCTGAGTTTGTCTGAGTCCTTCTTGGGAACGCAAAACAGTCTCCCTTGGAACCTGGTGGACTTTACCTTCCTTATCACCTTCTTGTTCAAGAGGTCTAGAACATATTCTTCCAGAAGGGGGGTCGATTGCTGGAAGAACTGCTGGAAGATTGGGGGTGGTTGCGTCCAACTCCAGCCTAGACCGTTCTTGATGATGCTGTGTGCCCAGGGATCGAAGGTCCAACGATCCTGGAATTGGCGGAGTCTTCCTCCCACCGGAAGCACTTCATTGCTTCTGGTGTCCCGAGGACTTGTTGCCTCGGCCGCTAGCTCCCTTTCCTCCTCTACCTCTGGAGGGACGGCGAGATGCGTCTCTGCTTGCACCCCTGAACGAGCCTCTACCTTTGGCATGAAAGGTAGTGGATGGTTGCTCAAAGGCAGGGGTGAAGACCGGTGACTGTGACAACACCGGTTGGGGGGACCAATTGAAAGGTCTGTTGTGGTTGGGCAACCACTTGGGAGGTAGCGGGTCCCGGAAACTGACGTCGTTGCTGACGTTGCTGGGGTTTTGGCTTTTGAGGTTTTCTCTTAGGCTGAGGTCCATCGTCCTGAGAGGGTTTCCTTTTTCTGGACATGCCCCACTTGTGGAGAAGGTTCCTATTCTCCGTGGCGGCTCTGTCAGTTATTTCCTTGACAAGGTCAGAAGGAAACAGGTGCTTTCCCCAGATGTTGGAGGAAATCAGCCTCCGGGGTTCGTGTTTCACGGTGGCACCGGCAAACACGAATTCACGACAGGCTCTTCGAGCCTTTATGAAGTGGTACAAGTCCTTCATTACTGTCAGTAGGTGGGATTTGGATAGTACCATGTAGTGATCTGGTACTCTAGTGTCACAGGCCATCACTTCCAGTTGGACTTGATGAGAAAGAGATGCCGCAAGCCTCTCCTTCGTGTCTTGTTCCCGGCGAAGGAGGTGATCGTTGAGCTTAGGGAGGTCTTCATTAAACTGACGTCCGGCGACGTCAGGATCGAGCCTTCCCACGACGAAAGTATGCTGAACATCTTTCCAGTGTCGAGCGTCAGGGGGGGTCACGATGGAGAAGGGTCTGCACTCCTCCAGTGCAGGGCAGGGTTTCCCTTCTTCCGCCGCTTTAAGGCATGCAGCTAAGGCCTTTTCCAAGAAAGGAAGAACCGCAGTGTCAGGTGCAACGTACGTAGGATGCTTCTTGCTCAAAGCCGGAAGCTTAGAGCAGGTAAAGCCCCTACTCTTAAATGCGGAGGCTAGCATAGCCTGGGCCTTTGTGAGATCGAACACTATCTCTTCTTTAGGTTCGGTCTCTTCCTTCGAGGCAGGTTCGGAACGAAGCCGGACGTAACAGTCCGGGTAGGCCTCAAAGCTTGGGAAGAACTCCACATCTTCCAACGGGACCGTGCCGATCTTGTCACTAACGAAGATCCTGCCGGTCGCAATAACCATATGCTCTGCATACCTCCACGGGTTGGCATGAGAGCAAGCGGGGAGATCCTTGACCGAAATCTTCTTCGGTTCTCTGGATCCAATCATCGACCTGATGGACTCCTGGTTCTCCTTCAGCCTGTCGTCCATGACGGCTCTAATCAGCCGGATCAGTTCTTGGGTAGAAGAAGAAGGATCCGGAGTCGAGGAGGTAGACGGAATGGACATTTCCGTCGGTGTAGGAGTAGGAGGAGGGATGGACGAGGGAGCAGCTCCAAGCTCCGACTCGGTGTACTCCACCTTGTCTTCGTCCTCTTCGGCTCCTTGAGCCATAAGCGTCTTCTCCGTGTCTTCCGAGACGTCTGAGATCTGTTCATCATCCTCGGAATCTAAACGACACTCGTGCATGGACTGAGCCATGACCACATCAGGTTCCACCGTAATTTGGACAGTGGGGATCGCATCTTTTGGTACCACTGAGTCAGGGGAGGCCTTAGGGAACAACAGGGACCTCAGTTCTTCGGTGGCCAGGTACGGTCCAGTAGCATTTTTCTGAAAGCCACGCACCCACTTGCGCAGCTTTTCACGAGAAATGTCTCTAACCTCCGCTGAGGGAGGGTTATGGAAGGCCTCAACTAGGTGGGCCTGGCAGACCGTACAATCCAGTGGATTCCAAAACTTCAAATCCCCTTTCTTGTCTGCACAAGGGGCGTGAGTCCTGCAAGCCGTATGCCCGTAAAACTGCGGGCGTTTCACAGCGCAGAAGGCGAAGTCACACTTCATCTGCTCCTCCTGTGGAAGAAAGAGAAAATGAGTATGGGGGAGTCATAAGAATGGCTCTTAAATTAAGTTAATATTAATCATTAATTTTAACTTAAAGAAGGTGTGATGCATAGAGAATGAAAACAGTAAAGGAGAACATGCTCCATGCATCTCGCCCGGCTGGTTACCATAAGCTTGGTCCTTGGATAATCCAAATGACCGAGATCATTGGATATAGTTTCCTAGAATTCCCAGTATTTTGGAACTCCATGGAAAACCAAGGACAAGATTGGGATCGAATTCATTCGGTTCCCAGTTAAGAGCCAGAAGGCCTCATTAAAGGGTAACTGCTTCTGGCAACCAGCCGTGCTAAGATGCACATAGCATGCTGGAATTAGAAGAATGCAAAGAGACAGCATGATCACTAATAGAGCAGTACTAGCTACTGATCTTAATAGCAGAAGCAGCTTATCTGTTTGCGATATAGGGCTATCCTAGTCTTATGATAGCTACAGTAAGGGGGTGCAAGTATTCTTGACGCCTCCGGGGCATCCGGCAAGCCGCCGGCATGCCGGAGCTCGCTCCAGCATAGATTCTGGCATTAGAACAGACAATATTCAAAAGTCAGTTAAATACCAGGATGGCGGCCACCGGCACAACGGCGGCACGCCGACAGGAAGCGGCGGCTCCGGCAGTCGGAGGATGCCAGGTTGGTGACTGGGATAAGGATGGTAAGGCAGTATCGGGTTGCCGGCAGTATATGCCGGCACTCCGGTGATCGACCGGCAAGCGGACGATTAGATAGGAGTAGGAGAGCCGCCGGTAGTAGCCGGCGGCAGCCGGCAGTCCCTCGGTACACGGGGGGCTGGCGGCAAGGGTAGGGAAGTCACCAAGTAGGAGGCAGGTATTGCCGACAGTAGAGGCGGCAAGAGACCGGCACCCGGATAGATAGAGAGACAGGGGGAGGGGGGAAAGGGATGCAGGAAGTACCGTCAGGGTTCCAGACATCCCTCCCCCTCCCTGAGGGGGTGTACCCATGATAGAGGCAGGCTCTAACATCCATAAGCAGGGGTCACTAGGGACCGGGAGCTAGGTAGCCCAAGGGAGGGCTAGGGAACACCCAAGAGGGGGGGGGGGGAGACTCCCATATGCAGAACTATACTAGTAACTAACCTTATAGGACACTATGAAGGTATATGTACCAGAGTGGACTGCACAAGGAAGCTCGGGTAGCCCTACTCTTCCACCCTAAGGAGGAGTTGTAGGACAGGGGACAGATGAGTATAAACTAACCTAAGCATAGGCTAGGCTATACAAGAGATAGGTGGGGAGGGAGAAGAGAGAAGTCTTCCCAGGAAGGGTTTCTGTACCAGAGCGGCCACTAAGGGAAGGGATGACACTCCCTAACCTAAGATCAGGCTGATCGGCTAAAACGGTGCAAGAGTACAGTTTCAGCATGGAACAGAGAAACCTTCCTAACCCGACCTAGAACAGGGCTAAAAGTCCTGAACTAGGCAAGGAAGAAGACATATCGCTATCGCAGGAAAGTCATAGACTATCCTAGCCATAGAGGTAGGCTAGCCTAACCTCACTCTCAGACGCAGCCCTAAAGGGGGTTCATTCCTTTAGGGAGGACAGAGAGGCGATATATACTCTATTAGACAATTAATCCCTTTACTCAGAAAAGGGATCAAGGCTAAATAGAGGGAATGCCAAGGCAGGGGATGAAGGAAGCATATAGGGGTCCTAATATTAGGTTAGGCTAGAAAGAATCACTGACTAGCCTATCCCCTATATGGTCCCTGAAGGCGAAAACATTTGCATCACTTGTCAAAAGTATTGTAAAATAATAATGCCACTATCTTCATAACTTAGTCTAGGATCACTAATAAATCATGCATGAACACTTGTATGTAGGCTCCTGGCCTGGGGGCTATAGTAGCCGACTGGTATGAGGTCAATCGATGACCGATAAAAAGCGTCTAAACACGATATAAAAGTTCCTAGCTATGAAGACTAATTAAACTAATGTATTCGATTAGTATATAATGCCGGAAGCGTTGTTGTGGCTAACTAAATAAGACATGCATAACAACAACGACGCCATAAAATGGCGGGTCCGGTAGAGGCACAGCTCTGCCACAAAACATCAATTATTTCGAAAAGTAATATTTACTTTACGGCCAGAGCTTAATTAAACAATACTGGAACCTTGTACTCAACTTTCCAGAAGAAGGCGAGGCTGAAGGTAACGACATAGCGAAGATGCAAAGCGATAAAGATAACACATGGAAAATCCGTCTAAGTAGGGCAGCTACTAAACAAAGGATGAAGACGGGCGTGACGTCATCAGAGCAATGGCGTCCGTTTGTTTACGTCTCGAGTATCAGTAGTAGCCACGAGTGAGATTAGCTGTGGAACGGCTCCCAGCTATTCTCAGTCCTTACACACCGAAGCATTAACTCTGTTCGGGGTGAAGATAGCTATGTGGCACGTTCAGACATGCGTGTCCCCTGTTGTATTACGATGTCTTAAAGGGAAACCTTTGAGATACTCGCTCCAGAAGTTAGAATTCTGTGATAACCTGTGGTTAAATTCTCTGGGAATATCTTAGTAGTCTTATACCCAAGGAAGCTACCAAACAGGAACCTTCCATCAGGACGCCATGGCTTGAGCCCAAAAAAGATTTTACCAGCAGCAAAATAGGAATTTCATCAAATACACAAAAAGGGTGAAATTTAAAGTTGGGTAGGTAGGAAGTATACTTGTGACTGCAGAACAGTAACTTAACCTACCACAGTTATTAAGGTAAGCAAACAAAATGCCTTTTAATATAGAACCCCCTCAAGCTTTCAGCGTCACTGCTGAGCCTAATTCTGTTGCAACACGATGGCAACAGTGGTGTGAGGAATTTAAGATTTATTTAGAAGCATTAGGGAACATGAAGGATGCACAAAAGAAGGCATTATTACTTCATACAGCAGGTAGGGAAGTTCGGGAAGTGTTTAAGACTTTGCAGCCTACAGATGACACAAGTGAAGCTGCAATTAAGGCTCTTACCACATATTTTGCTCCTCAGGTCAATAAATTTTTTGAAAGATACCAGTTTTCAGCACAAGCTTATCAGAAAGAAAATGAAAGTTTAGATGCATTTGTGACTAGACTAAAGAATTTAGCTGTTTCATGTGAATTTCTAGAGTTAGAAAATGTTATCATAGATCAAGTAATTGCACATTGCACATCAGAAGAGCTAAGAAAGAAATTATTGCAAGATAAAGATTTAACATTAGACAACGTATTGATAACAGGCAGAGCTTTAGAAACATCAAATAGGCAAAGTCACATAATAGGTAGTTCTACAAGCAATAGAATGGAAAATTCTAAAATTAATACAGTAGGTTCTAAGTGGAAAACCAATGAGAATCAGAGAAGGAATATGTCAAAGCCTAGTCATAGAAAAGTGCCTAACACTAATGTTCATAAATATCAGAATCAGGCTTATACACAGAAACAACAGGAAAAACCCAAGTGTTTTAGGTGTGGTAAAACTGATCATCTTGCATACGAAGCAAACAAATGCCCTGCTACTGGACAGACATGCCAGAATTGCAGAAAGTTGGGTCATTTTGCAACTGCTTGTAGATTCCCTAAACAGTACGCAAAGAAAATAAATGCTACAGTTGATACTATGGGTCAAGAGAATAATGAGGAAAATGTTCATGATAATCAGGTTAGTTCAGAAACTGATTTTGCGCTTCACATAAACTCAGTCAACAAAGGTGCAAAGAAACATATCATGGTAGAAGTAATCATCAATGGTAAACCAATTTTGATGCAAGTTGACACAGCAGCCGATGTATCAATTATGTCTGAGAAAATGGCTAAAAGCATTCCTAATTTGTTGTTAGAAGGTACAAATAGAGTTTTGAAAAGTTATAATGGTTTTGATATTCAGGTAATAGGTGCTTCGAACGTAGAAGTACAGTACAAAGAACAGAAATTAGAGAGAATGCCATTAACAGTAGTAAAAGGTAATGGACAAACTTTGCTAGGTTTAGATTGGCTACAGTATTTGAAGTTAGATTGGCCTAGTATTTTGAAGGTTGCAGGTAGACAAGATGAAAACAAAAATGAAATGTCTATGGATGATATCATATCAGAGTTTCAAGACATATTTGAAGATAAAATAGGTACAGTAAAGAACGCAAAGGCAATTTTAGTTTTGAAACCTGACAGTTCTCCTAGATTTTTTGCTCCGAGACCAGTACCGTATGCATTGAAAAGTGCGGTTGAAACAGAAATCAGGAGATTAGAAAGTGAAGGTTCTTGGGAAAAGGTTACATATTCAGATTGGGCTACACCATTAGTTCCTATTGTGAAGGAAAGTGGACAGGTTAGGTTATGTGGAGATTACAAAGTAACGTTGAATCCACAACTGCAAGTAGCTCAACATCCCTTACCAAATCCGAAAGACATGTTTGCAACTATGTCAGGATGCAGTGTTTTTTCTAAATTAGATTAAGACAAGCATTTCAACAGCTTCCCATGGATGAAACTTCACAAGAATTATGTACAGTAAATACATCCTTAGGTTTGTTTAGGCCAAAGAGATTACCTTACGGAGTTGCAAGTAGTCCAGCTATATGGCAACAAACTATGGATAAGATTTTTTCAGGAATGCAAGGAGTATTCATTTTTTATAGATGATATTTTAATTGCGGGTAAAGACACAAGAGAACATAGAGAAAGATTGCGAACAGTTCTGAAGAAGTTGAAGGAACATAATATTAGAGTAAATAAGAACAAATGTATTTTAGAAGTTGATTCAGTGGAATACTTAGGTTTTGTAACAAATGGCAAGGGTATTCACAAAACTAAAGAGAAGATTAAAGCTGTACAATCAACAAAAGTGCCAGAAAATGTTAAGGAATTACAATCATTTCTAGGTTTAGTAACATTTTATGGGAATTTCATTCAGAATTTGTCTACAATTGCACATCCATTGTATAATCTGTTGAATAAGGGTGTAGAATGGAAGTGGACAAAAGAGTGTCAGGAAACTTTTGAAAGAATCAAGCAGGAAATAACATCACCTACATTCTTAGTACATTATCAAATGGATTTACCAGTTAAATTAGTATGTGATGCATCAAACATAGGTTTAGGTGCAGTATTATCTCATGTAATGCCAGATGGAACAGAAAAACCAATTGCATTCACTTCTAGAGTATTGAACAAGGCAGAAAGGAATTACTCTCAAATAGAAAAGGAAGGTTTAGCATTAGTTTATGGAGTTAAAAAATTCCATATGTATCTTTATGGTAGGAAAAAGTTCACACTTGTTACAGATCATAAACCTTTATTAGCAATATTGGGTCCAAAAGCAAGTTTACCTACGTTGGTAGCTGCAAGACTACAACGTTGGGCAGTTACGTTAGCAGCGTACCACTATGATATAGAATACCGTCCAACATCAAATATGGGTAATGCAGATGCTTTATCCAGATTACCCGTAGACAAAGCTCCAGAAGAGTATGATGACAGTGTTCTGTTAATTTCAGTATATAATGTACCAATAACTGCAAAAGATGTAGCACACAGTACCAAGCAAGACCCAGTACTTAGTAAGGTTTTGGAGAGTTTAATGACAGGTAGGGACTTATGTGGAAGGGAGGAAAATTGTAAACCGTATAAGGATATATGGTATGAACTGAGTATGACACAAGGAATAGTGATGAGAGGTTCCAGGGTAGTTATTCCTAATTCACTGAGAAATAAGGTTTTGTCTGAAATATATGCTGATCACCAAGGTATTGTAAGATCAAAGTCAATTGCGAGAACTTTTGTATGGTGGCCAGGTGTAGATAAAGATGTGGAATGTTATATAAAGAATTGTATGAATTGTGTTATGCAACAAAACAATCCTCAATTTGCTAGAATGCACCCGTGGGAGTTACCCAGGTATCCATGGCAAAGAGTGCATATAGATTTTGCAGGTCCTTTATTGAATTATTTGTTTTTGATAGTAGTAGATGCTTACAGTAAGTGGCCAGAAATTATCCCAATGAAGACAACAACGTCTTATGCCACAATAAAAGAGTTAATGCAAATTTTTTCAACGCATGGTATTCCAGAAAGAATTGTTACAGATAATGGTCCATAATTTACCTCACAAGAGTTTAAAGAATTTTGTAATGTCAATGGTATAAAGCATACATTTTCAGCTACATATCATCCATCTACTAATGGAGAGGCTGAAAGATTTGTCCAAAACGTTTAAGCACAATATGATGTGTAGAAAAGCAAATTCAGGTAATATATTTTTGCATGTGTCAAAATTTTTATTGTCTT
>NC_090726.1:958641-966141 GCF_036898095.1 Palaemon carinicauda
GAATTTAAAATATGTAAGTAATAACTATCCAGTGGATGTTTTACTTATTAGGTCATAAGTTATATAATGAACTCACAAAAAATAACTAGCTTCATTTTAAAAGAACAAATATATATATGTAAATTGATTATACCAGGAATTATATATGTATATATATATATATATATATATATATATATATATATATATATATATATATATATATATATATATATATGTTTGTATGTATGTATGTATATATAATTATATATATATATATATATATATATATATATATATATATATATATATGTATATATATATATATATATATATATATATATATATATATATATATATATATATACAACTTCCTGAATCAAAATAAAATAGGAAAACATAATATATATCCTGACAATTTTCAATTTGGTGAAGAAATCCTTCTTCAGTAAGCAAATCATTTGGTTCATGCGTAAGGCGAAGTGTACTTCTGTGTGGCTACATCAGCACTTCTTGTAGCGCATGTGGTTGCCCCTTCAACAATTTTCCGAAAGCAAAATACCTTTTTTTTATAATTATTTAGAAGGGTTCTTCCACCACTATTTAATCGCATTGTTAAAACAACGTTGATCAATCTAGTTTATTGTGTTCCTCCAATACTCTTCATTAGTATGAAAACTTGTAACATTGTCAAGAACTTCATTTTTTTATTAATGTGGTTTTATATTGTTGAATTGAAAAAAAAAATCCTTTTATCGATTTCTTCCCATACACTTTCTTGTGTAACATTACATCTGGGAAAGATATGTTGCCTTGGTCTAGAAAATAACAGTAAAAAGCTTACTTGAGAATAATTTTCTGTGTAATGAGAATAATAGCAACATATCTTTACGCTATAGAAATACACATATAAATGTATGTGTTTATGACCGAGTCTGTAGATGACATTATACAAAATATTGCCCATAAGCTTTTCGCAAATATCCTGAACGCAATAATTTATAGAACATTTTTCATAATCAGATAAACATCAAAAGAAAAGTAGGATACTCAAACAGAGAAGAAAAACATAAAAGTTAATTCAGTAAGGATTTTGTTAACTTCGAGACTCTGAAAGAGATTCCTCTATTATTATAATTATTTCAATCTAATCTACAACCCTAGTTGGGAAAGCAAGATGCTATAAGCCTAAGAGCTACAACAGGGAAAAATAACCGAGAGAGGAAAGGAAATAAGGAAATAAATAAACGATATGAAAAATAAAGAACAATTAAAATAAAATATTTAAAAAACAGTAAAAACATCAAAACAGATATTCTATATATAAATTATAAAAGGACTTATGTCAACCTATTCAACATAAACACATTTGCTGCAAGTTTGAACTTTTGAAGTTCTTCCGATTCAACTACCCTATTAGGAAGATCATTCCACAACTTGGTAACATCTGGAATAAAACTTCTAGAATTCTGTGCAGTAGTGAGCGTCATGCAGAAGGCCTGGCTATTAGAATTAACTGCATGCCTCGTATTACGAACTGGATGGAACTGTCCGGGAAGATCTGATTGTAAAGGATGATCAGAATTAGCAAAAAATTTTATGCAACATGAATAACAAACTAATTGAAAGGAGGTGCCAGAGATTGATATCTAGATCAGGAATAAGTAATTTAATAGACCGTAAGTTCCTGTACAACAAATTCAGATGAGACTCAGCAGCTGAAGACCAGTCAGGAGAACAATACTCGAAACAAGGTAGAATGAAAGAATATAATAATAATTGTACTTCATAGTGGGTTTCTAAATTGAAGATCACCTTACGGAAATGACCCAACGTCCCAACATCAAAAGACAATAACATTGCTGTTTTAATGTGCAATAAAGAATAATTGCACTGCAGCTTAAGATAGTTATCTGAACGAATTTGCATGGCAAAGCAATCCATGCAAATGTCATCCTTTTATTGCCTGGAAAATTATCCAGTACTTGCAGTCTTTGGATCTTCATTGTGACTAAATTCATTCCATATAAGCTGTGTTTACTACAATATATCATACAATGTCACTATTACTGTACTAAAGCAACAATAACGTTTATAATATTGTGAATAATTTATACGTTGTGTAAATAAAAAATACAAGAGCTTTCGTACTTTTGACAAAGTGTCTCTTCACTTATTCTTCTTCTAAAAAGACTATCAAATATTTCCCCAGACCCTTTTTTCTAGAGAGAGAGAGAGAGAGAGAGAGAGAGAGAGAGAGAGAGAGAGAGAGAGAGAGAGAGAGAGAGAGAGAGAGAGAGAGAGAGAGAGAGCGAGAGAATAAATTAAGAAAACGTAAGATGGGATCCAGGAATATCCTTCTAATACCTAATTTCGAAGTTTGAGTAGTCAAAATGAATTACCAAAGAATTCATTTTCGCTGAGTCTCTTACTACAATTCAGCAGTTCAATGTTAATATATTTTGTAAAAATAAGAAGAAATTAACTGTCTATACGATCATTTTCAATATTTCTCATAAACAAACTAATTCTCAACTAATACTGACAATATTATATAGATTTACAATATTATGTAAATGTGATAGATACTAAATACATTTAGATATTAAAAGGATATTATTCATTTCTTGATACTTTTTGAGCAAAATGCTTTGATTTATATATGGAAGAGCTGAAGAAAAATTCGCAAATATTATCGAATGTGTAATTTTGTAGTCAGGCTATTCAATCGAAACTAGCCATTTTGACTTTGTTGCAGACGAACTGTAATATAATCTTCCAGTTTCTAGACGCTTTTCCTTCGCCTACCTTTCATATTGACTTCTTGAAATCTCCGTTAGTCAAAAGTTCTTGAAATCGACATCCCACGACAATATTGGCTATCTTCGGATTCTTCAAGTAATCAAAGACATACTGGCGGGGAGGGTATTGCTCTCTCTCTCTCTCTCTCTCTCTCTCTCTCTCTCTCTCTCTCTCTCTCTCTCTCTCTCTCTCTCTCTCTAATTTAGTAATCCTTTCAATAATAATGATAATGTTAATAATCATCGTGGCACCTAAAAACTGTGAAACGGCAACGAAAAAGGTTATTGTTAAGAAGAGTCGGTGCATTGATACGCTTGAACCCAACTAGCATAAATTCCGAGAAATTGATAATGCATTGTATACTCAGGTATTTTTTGGTTATCAATATTGTTGATTTCTAATAATGTTAAAATATTCAAATTTTTCTTACAGAAAATTGATCTGTCAACAAAGAGATTTATCTGTATAACATAAATCATTCTGTTTATATTGTACACAAGTCAATAGCCTTCCTATCGTGATAAAATTTAAATTTTTTTGTCAACATTTCAGTAATTACTACAAATTCAAGATGTTTTTTTTTTCTGAAAGGCACATGTTTTTAAATATGATTTAAAAATGACTTCCATCATAACTTATAATCTGTTCCTCCATCTTCTAGAACTGTCCTCTATTTTGTAAATGTATAAATTAATTATTAAAAAAAATATTTTAATTATTATTAATTTTAAGATATATCATTAATTTTCTTCATGAACTATGTTGAAAGTATATACAGACCGTGGACAAAATTATTTGCACGACAATATTACTTACATAGACTTGCATGTTAACCTAATGTAGATAAAAAAAAATTCATTAATTTTATTTTTGTCAGATGTCAGTAGATTAATGTACGATTGTTGTACGTCATCCTGGTCACAACTTCATAATATAGATTTAATTTTTCCTTACATATCAATAGAATAACATATAGTCAATCATCAGTTTATCATTGCTGTAAAACCACTAATATGAGGGCCTACGGGAAAAGTTTTTGAAAGATATATATGTGTAGATGAAGTTTATGTAGTTCAGTGATTGTTTGTCAGAAAATTGATTAGGAATTAGGAATTTCAAGCAGAAAAGATTTCGAATATACCTGGCAAGTTTAACATTTCAACCAGAACTCATAAAAAAAAAAAAAAATAATAATGTATTACCACACTAAATTACCATGTAACGCTATAGAAAATATATCGCCGGCAAATACTTTTGTCCATGAAGTAACTCATTTTTTAATTTCATTGCAATATATTTTGTAGTAAAGAATGTCACATACGCATACTTTGTATATTTGTCCTTTCACTGTATGGATATGATAATAGGATTTCTTATCTCTTTCTGACCGATTGGTACAGCCATAGACCGCACAACTGTTCTCCATTGTTGTTTCAACAGTTAAATGTTGCCTTTGTTGAAGACAACTGAAAATCAGCGAAGCTATTCATAATTCGCCTTTTGTTTACCTCAAGCGTTACCTCCGCCATGGCTACCATGTGCACACGGCACCGCCCGTGACGTCACAGCGGAAGGATCTATTTATAAAACTCAGGGTCAGTGGATGATATTAATAATCTGTTCTTATTAATTTCCAAGAAGGAAAATAAAATTAGTTATTAATCACTAACTCTCTGTGAACAGGATATTGAAGCAAATCTGTGTTCAACTGAAGGTTACATGAGTTAGTGCAATAAATAAATCCTAGAACAAATGATTGTTTTTCACGTCGTTTAAAACTGACAACCATCTTTTTTTCCGCTTGTATGTAACCTGTGTATGATGTTGATTAATTTTCATTCTATTTACATAGCAGATGACATTTCAATATCTTATTGGGAGAAAAATAGAAAATTTAATCTAATAAACTTCACAATGTTTTTTTTTTCACTGGTGGCCTTATGCCAGAATTATTCAGGAATATAAATGTACTTATGAAATCCAAGATTTGCACTAAAGAGAGTCAGTTTCTCCTTTACAGAAGATATTCCCAAATATACGCAAAAAAAATACAATTCTTCAAATATTATTTTTTTTTTAAATGTGGTTACCTCGCCCAAATTTTAACTTATCAGAAGAGTTTTTTTTTTTTTTAAGTACAATTTAGGATAATTCAAGGTACATATTATATATCACAAAATTAGTGGCTACAAACACAAGACTAATTCTTATAAAATGTTGGTTTCTCGTCACCATACTTCTATGAGGTATTAATCTTTCTATTTGCTAATGAAAAAAATAATGGTGATTTTATCCCTTTTATTTGCTTGATCCGTATTGATTAAATGATGTGTAAACCAAACTTATAATACCATTTGTAAGAGAACAAGGAGCGAAGGAGCATCAATAAAACATTGAACAAATCAAATTTAATTATAAATAGCAAGTTTGCTGATATATTTGATACCTAATATGAAAATAGGAAAATAGAATAAATTTATTTATTATATTACACCATATGCACATATATATATATATATATATATATATATATATATATAAATATATATATATATATATATATATATATATATATATATATATATATATATATATATATATATAAATAAATATATATATATATATATATATATGTATATATATATATATATATATATATATATATATATATATATGCCTGTATGTGTGAGTGTGTGTGTGTGTGTGTGCGTGGAAAAAGAAAACATCACATCCAATCCTGTTATTATGTCCGCAACAAAATAAACATGACTGCAGCAGCAGTAAAAACAGTTATTGTGTTAAGAGCTTTTTATGTATTGCGATGTATAAATACAGTAAATATTGAAGTAAACTGAAGTCATCCTTATATAAATATTATCTTTCTGCATGAGCTATCATTATCTAGCTACCTTTTTAAAATGTGTAATCGTCCCTCTATACATTTATATTTGGAGTAATTGCTTTTCTTGTTAACTAGTATGCATCTCGATTGTTGATAAATTGTAAAATTAGATGATGAGGATGAGATTAATTAAATCTACTACTCTCTGATCTAATAAAACTTATAATAGTTGAAAGTTAACAGAAAAATATATATATGAATGATAGATACATGAATTTTGAAGCCATTTCTTTCACTTTCCTTATATGATTTCTTGTTAAAAAAATAATAAAGGAAAAATCAAATTATATTCCTTACATATTGAGGACATTTTTCATGCATATTATGAACAATTTTCAATAAGAAAAAATATTAATTAAAACTATAAGAAGTTATTCAAGCAGGTGTCTTTACTTCCTTGTAAAGTAAAATGCCAGATGATCAGGGAACAGGTTACAACATTTGCTCAAGTAAATATAGATTTGAAGGAAAAGATGCTCGAATCAATGAACTAACAAATTAAGGAGTCACTTTGACATATAACACAACTAATTTTCCCCTTAATATAAGTAACTGTCTCCAATGTATAGGCAACAGTGGTACTGTCGGTATATTGGCCATCTTTATCTAAGCCCTGTGTTGGTATATATAAACTCTCTACCATTTTTTTTTACATTGCATGAATGCTCACTTTATCCTATATTCAAGAATGGGCCCATTTCATATTCCTGATCTAGATGTTAATTTCTGGCACCATCTTTCAATTAGTTTGACATTCATGTAGCCCAAGCTTTTTTCCTAATTCTGATCATCCTTTATAATCAAAACTCTCCGGACGGTTCCATCCTGTTCGTAATACTAGGCATGCAGTTAATTGTAATAGCCAGGCCTTTTACATGAGGCTCAATACTGCACAGTATTCCAGAAGGTTTATTCCAGCTTTGACCAAGCTGTGGAATGATCTTCCTAATAGGGTAGTTGAAGTAGTAGAACTTCAAAAATTCAAATTTGCAGCAAATATGTTTATGTTGAATAGGCTGACATAAGTCTTTTTATATTTCATATATATAAAATATCTGTTTTGATGTTGTTATTGTTTTTTTAATATTTCAATTGTTCAGTATTTTTCATATCGTTTATTTAATTCCTTATTTCCTTTCCTAACTGGATAATTTTTCGTGTTGGAGCCCTTGGGCTTATAGCATCCTGCTTTTCCAACTAGCGAACTGGAGTGAACTGGTCGTGAACAGTGCGGGAAAAAACCCAGTGCGTGCCATCAATGTGTGCCAGTGCGTGCCAGTGCGTGGCAAAAATGCGCGCAAGTCTCAGGTAGGCTATTGTATATACCAAAAAAAAAAAAAACAGCAAAAATAGTAATTATTACGACTAAATAAAATAACACACACACACTTGTATATCTAAAGGATAATCAAAATGATATACTTAATGAATTCAGTGAATGCAGGTCCAAATCACTTGTTACTGTTAAATTTGTAATATCTTACTCAAATATAAGTAGAACCAGCACTTGATGAAAACAAAATGTTCCGACTTGGATTGGTGGTGAGACAACTTTCAAATTAAAATGGATCACATATAGTTACCAATATTCCGAAGATTTGCAAAAAAAAGAGAGTTCATAATTTCCCTGAATAATTATTTTCGCAGTAAATGTATTATTTTTTATAAAAACTGGAGTTATCCATGTCAGAAATAAAAAATGAAGAATGAAAACGCTTGTTTTATTAACTTGAATATTAATTTTACAATAGTTTTTGAAATAGATTGAAGTGTCATATTTTAGTTTCATATCTAGAAACAAAGGCTACAAGCAGATA